>NC_048311.1:32745508-32834330 GCF_013100865.1 Trachemys scripta elegans
TGGGGGTGTGGATAAGGGTTGGGGCAGTCAGGGGACAAGAGGCAAGGAGGCTTAGATAGGGAGTGGAGTCCCGGGGGGCAGTTAGGGGCAGGGGTCCCAGGAGGGGGCAGTCAGGGGACAAGGAACGGGGGGAGGGTTGGGGGTTCTGGGGGGGCGGGAAGTGGGAGGGGCTAGGGCGGGGCTCCTCCCGTCCTCTTTTTTGCTTGTTGAAATATGGTAACCCTACATTAGCCCCTCTTATTTGTCTCCATGCTAAGGGCCCAAGCTGCAGTGCTCGTCAGCTGAGAATGCTCCTGGGCCTACCTCATTCTCCTTGCCCTCCTCCGGCCCCTCTTCCCCATGGGCTGCGGTATCCGGTGGCTGGGAGTGTAACGAGCACCGCCCCGAGGCTCCAGATGGAGCCAGCCCCACTGACGTTGATTGGGGCATTAGAGCAGGAGTTCTCAAACATCACTGCACCGCGACCCCCCTGCTGATAACAACAATTACCGCACGACACCAGGAAAGGAGACTGAAGCCCGAGCCCTGCCCCCCGGAGCGGGAGGGGGTAGTGGGGCAAAGCTTGAGGGCTTCAGCCCTGGGCGGTGGGGCTTGGACCTTGGCTTCAGCCCCGAGCCCCAGCAAGTCTAATGCCAGCCCTGGCGACCCCATTAAAATGGAGTCGCCACCCACTTGGGGGTCCTGCCCCACAGTTTAATAACTGCTGCATTAGAGCATCATCCCTGCTGCTCTAGCCTAGGCCTTACGCGGCCTGCCACTGTGTTAGCGTCTGAGTGCAGCGGTGCGTGCAGCAGAGCTGGCCGTGGTTTGGGCTCCATTGCGCCCGTTACTCCGGCACCCAGCGACCTGCACAGGGCCTTTAATGTTTTTTCTTCCAATGTGCATTACAGGCCCTTGCATTTGTCAGCTTGTTCCCCTTGTTTGTGTAGGTCTCATTCACACTCCTCTCCCGTCTTGACTACAGAACTTCCCGTCGGCGGCACAGTTTGCTACCTCCCTGCTTACCCCCACCCCCACCCCCTCCAGCTTATTAAAGTCGTAACCTCACAGGCCTTAGGACGGTGCCGTGAGGCCCCCTGCTGTTAGCCGTGTGCCGTGTTGCACGCCTGGTCTTCGCGGGCAGGCGCCTAGCCAGGTTTTGCGCCATGACAACACTTTGCTGTTCACACATCAGGACCCCTTCCCCAAACATCTTTAGCAGCCGCGTGTGTAGGACCTTGTCACAGGCCAGTTGAAAGTGGAACTAAATGGTCACCTCTGGACACGTTCGATGAATTCGAGAGCTCACTGCAGCCTCAGAGCATTGAGCAGTTTGACTTATTTCCTGACCCCTGACGGTCAGAAACCCCTGGCTGGAGCGCCAGCAGCCCAGTCCTGAGTGAGCAGCTCCAGTGAGTGTCTAGCAAGATTGATGCAAGTGCCAGCAGCCCTTTGTAACCGGGACTGTACTGTAGTTTGATGGGCTCTCTCCTGCCCCGTTGCCTTCCTCCCCTCAAGCAGCTGACTGCAATTCAGTGCTTCACGTGGGCGTGAAGTGGTGCAGGAGCCACTGGCTGCCTTGCACGTGGGACGACGTAGGTGGAATAACAGTGAAAAGACTCGTCAGCAGTTCGCTTCGCCTGAGGCCCCTTTATTTCAGCACACGGTCTTGCCATGTGCTGCTCTTAAATATTCATCAGGGCTGGAGCAGCTAAGCTGACTGCAAAGCCTCGGCACCGGGGGAGAGCGGGGATGGATTAAAGCACCCATGAGCACGAAGCAGGTGGTTTCTTGCACCGGCAGCTTGGTGTGATGTTTAACTCCCAAGGCCTCACTTCCTAGCCAGGGTGATGGACTCAGCCTTCAAGGCATCTTCTGCTGCCCCAACTGATGCTGGCTTTGCCCATAGTGTCTTGGCACCCGCTCACACGCCCTTCGCAGGCAAGCGGGGAGCTGGGCCTCACGCGCCTGTATTCCCCTGGCTAGCACCTCAGGCTGCAGCATGACTCTCTTGGGCTTTAATCCTGAGGCTACGCCATGAGGCATTTGTTTTTTAAACTTCTTTCCTGGGTCACTTGTTTGCTCACCCGCTCAAGGCTGCACCTGGAGCACTGACAGCCTGTGTGTGTTAGTAGTAGCCTTCTCACACCCACCTCCCCACACGGGGCCTTGCTTACCATGTGCACACGTCTCCTCCCTGCTAGCACAGCGTAGAGGCAAACCGAAGATGAGCTAAAATCCCCTCCTGCTGTGTGATCCCCCCCCCGCTAGGCCCTTCAGGTGCAATCACAGCTGGTTAGTTACTGCCTACACCAGGGCGCTGCTTTAGCTGCAAACTGCCTCGTGCTGCTTCTCTTCCCTTGGAGAAGTAAATCATTTGAATTAGTGTCCCCTCAAGACCTACAACACAGCTCACAGCTGGGGGCCTGTGTGAGGCAAAGCGCTGGGGGCAGTGTTGAAGCAGCTGTTTTGGGGTGCAGGAGCCCCGTGGCATAGGACGGGGCAGCAAAGACCAGCCGCAGGGGAGCTCCCAGAGTAACCAGCCTCCCATGCTCTCTTCCCCAGCCAGGGAGGGAGTCAGGCCCTGGGTTTCTTCCAGCATGAGGTAAGTTTTGCACTGCGGCGGCTGTTAGCTGCTGCCTGCCAAGGCCCTGCTCTGCAGAACAACATGCCGCTGGATATATAGGCCTGAAAGGTGCCTCTGAACGATGCCTAAGGCCAAAGCGTGTTCCCAGGGCAGGCAGTGGGAGGTTAGCTAATAACTGTGCTGGGAGCAGCCCGCGCTAGGCAGGAACCGTTAATCCCGTTTCATCTCCCCTTCCTTCCTTGTGGCGATGGGGAAAGCAATGAGCAGAGCCCCAGGGTTTGGTCTATAGAGTCAAAAGCACCTGCCTCTCTGGGGCAGGACGAAGCCAGAGCTGCATCTTGGCTATTTTTTTTAAATCGAAAGGCGATTCCATTGTCTATTTTATCAATACGGGTCATAATTGCTGTATTTTTTATCAGTGCTGATTTCCATACAGCTCCCAGCATGTGTGTCAAATATCATTGGGCCAATAATAAAGTTTTTAAAATAGCGGCACCAGACTGCTCCACCCATCATTCCCCTGGGCGGGCTGGGGGCCGGGCAGCTGTCTGGGAGCAGAGCCAGGTGTGCAGAGTAGTGTTTATTAATCTGGTTGAGGGAACTGGGATTATATTTTCTAACCCAAACTGTCTGCAACTGGCCTTGCCTCCCCACTGGGAGCTGGAGGGGCTATGGGAGAGACCCAGCTCTGGAGTTAGGTAAGTAACATTTTCAAAGCATGTTGGTAAGGAAGCAGTTTTGCTGTAGCTCATTAACACTAGAACCAAACAAATCCTCCTTGCATTGTGAGTAGAGCTTGGAGGAGAAGGGAGCTTGCTCCATCCTCCACCTGCTGCTAATGTGCCCTGACCCTGAACCCCTGCGCCCGCAGGAGGGGAACCACAGCCCCGTAAAGCCCTGCTCCTTCCCAGCTGCAAGAGACGCACCCATTTCAGGGGGAAAAGAAAACTCATGCACCCAGGCCAAGGATTTGTGAGTTTTATTGCTCATAAATTACTATTCCAAAAAGAGTCATTTCAGGGTACATGGTGCATCCGCCAGCCTGACTAGAAAGCGCAGGGAAGCAGCGACACAGCACCTTACCGGGCCGTGCTGGGTGGGAAGCGAAGCTTGGCTGCCCACGTTGAAAGCGCTCCGGCTAAGCAGGCTCCTCTAGGCCAGGCAGCCTTTCTGGGAGGGTTTGAACAGTGCTGGGAGTAGGCCAGGCAGTGCAGTGATGTACAACCATGCGGAGCAGCCCTCAGGCCTCCCTGGCATGTGGGTTCACCCATGTGCAGGGGATCCAGTGCACCAGTGGGAGGGGAGCAGGGGCCAGGCCTGCTCTCTCCCTAGCCTCCCACCCAAGGCAGTAGCTATGGTAACGACATCACTGTTCTGCTAGGCTCCCTCCTTCCCCAAGCTGTGGGCCAGTGATGTAGTGCCAGCTGTTGTGCACAAACCCTCTCGCTCACACCACAGGAAGGCACAGCGTGATGGTGGGCACCGTATGGAAAGCTCCAGGACACGAGACCCACGCCCAGAGACCTTAGGCTGGAGCTGGTCCTAGGGGAGCCCTGCAGCCTCGCCAAGCTCCTTGGCCTCTCTTTGGTCCCATGATTTGTGGGAGGCCAGGTTTGAGTTCACTCAGGGCCCATTTGCGCAGCGGTTCTGTCTTTGGTCCACACAGGGAGGATTTAAGGCAATACGGGGCCTCAGGCACACCACAGCTGGGGCCTCTTTGGCTGTCCCCAGGGGGTGTCAGAGTTGAGTGGGCAGTTCACATCGTGGGCAGCTATTGTTTCAGGCTGGCTGCACACTCAGGCAAGCAGCAGCACCACTCGTTTACATTTTCAGCGCTCACAGACAAGAAAAGTTCTTTGCAGTCAGCCGCTGGGCTCATCCTAGGACTCCAGCAGATACAGCCCTAAACCTGGGCTAATATTTCTTATGCCTTTAGCTGGCCCTGCCTCCACATGAACCAATTACTGCATCAGCAGGGCTGCAGCCCGGCAGAACTTCACTCACGGAGCAGGAAAATGCCCACGTAAGCAAGGGCTGAGCTCAGGGACCCGGCCCAGAGAGAACTAGTACAGCAGAAAACAGGGGCCATTCACTTGTGCTGACCCTTGTAGTCTCCAGGGTGGTTCGTTAGCGCTTGGCACTGCACGGGGACCTAGTTCAGAGCAGCACAGACTCAGGGCTTGTCTACACTCGAACTGCCGCAGGGGGGCAGCTGTAGCGCTTCGCTGAGGATGCTCCCTAGCGCCACCTCCAGGAGGGGTTAGGCCGGTTTAACGGCAGCCCTCGGGCACCAGGGAGTTATGGACTTGCGTCACCTCAGCGAGAGGAGCCCGCCCGAGCCCTCACTGACTGCTCAAAAGCAGGGGAAGTTGCAGTGCGCAGGAAGAGCAGATTAGAGTTTGAGACAACACCGTTGGACAGATTTAACCCCAGGGGGCAGGGCCCTCCAGCTTCACAAGGCAGCCCATGAGGTACCTGCCGCGTGGTGCCCACTGCGTGGCTCAGGAACTGCCCCTGCCCGGGCTGGGGGTGCTATGACAGCGCAGAGTGGCTGCAGCAAGCAGCCACTGATTAGAGGGGGTCAAATCTACTTTCCTTTATATAAAAATACAAACACTGGACTCTGCATGTGGTTCCGTTTGCTACTCGGCGTAAGCTTATGAGGAGCTAACCCTAGAGTGCAGTAACCCAGGCAGCTCTAGTGCTCTGCGATCTAGCCTTAAAAAAAAAAAGTGCAAACAGACAAACCATGAAGACGGCCACCGCTTCCCCGGGCACCGTCTGAGTTCTGATCTGGCCCATGCTGGAGCAAGGCAGGGAAGGACCCAGCCCAGCTGCAGGGCCCGCTCACAGAGGGTGTGGCGCTTGTTTTCCCCTCTCTCTTCCCTCATGCTTGAGTAAGGACACAAGGCCTGCAGCCGCCTTGGTGCAAGCTCTGGGGCAGGTGGGGTGGAGTTGACATGGCCTCACGGGGAGAGGAGGGCAGAGAAGGGGTACCAGAGATCTTTGTAACAAACAAGGGGGAGGTTTCTCACTAAAGAGCCTGACACCGGCTCATACACCGAGCACTCGCGCCAGCAGCCTGGGGTGGGGGCGGCTGCTGACCAGAGCTTCCAGGGCCTGGTTCCCATCCCAAGTTCTCAGCCAGTCACTCAAGCTTCATCTCGCAGGGGCCTGCGAGGCAGACACTAGTGACACACGGGGAAGTGGCTACTAGCATGGGAGGGGGCTCAGGGACGTGGAACGTTTCCAGCGCAGACCCTTTCAAGTCACAGACCCTCCCCCCTTCAGCACAGAAAGCTGCCTACAGCTGCAGCTTGGGTCTTGCAGGTCTCTGGCAAGAGACAGGTTTTTGGACAGTGTTAGTGGGGCATGGTGCACCCTCCTACACCTGTTTCCTCTTCCCTGTGGTTTCACTACACACGATTACAGGTAAGAGGGTGAGTATTACCAGTTGCCTCCGCACCGGGGGTGTTGCATCTAAGAGCCTATTGTTCTAGCTTGAATAATACCTCACTGAGCTAAATAAAATATAGACGCTGCCCCAGGGGGGTGGGCTGTAAAAACATTAGCAACTGTTTAACTGACGTGCAGCAGGCCTGCCTGGGAACAGCTGGCCCTTACGCTAGTTGTCGGCACGAGCCGTGCTAGCCAGCCCTGAGCCCCGAGCAGCAGTTCAGGGGAGGACAGAGGCACTTTGTACAGCTCTGCTGTTCCACTGGCCAAGAATTGCTGCAGGCCCGAAGAAGGTAAGGGGCCAAGGCTTGGCCACTCGCTGCCCTCGGCAGCTCTAAACAGCAGCAGAGGGGGTTCTGCAAGTCAGCCCAGCTCCACAGAGGGGGGCAAATGGGGCTCCTGCTAGCACAAGCGGGGTAGGCCTGGCCCACCCCATCCACACCACTCTGGGTAGTGCACTAGCATGCGTCTGTGAGCCCAGACTGGGAGCCTCGGTCCCAGTTGCCCTGCTGCCATCCTTTTCGAGGGCTAGGGTGAGGGTTCCACCTCCCTGGCCTGGATCTTGCTCAGTGTAGGAGACAGGAGCGAGCGGCGGGGGGTATACCGAGTGCTGCTGCTTTCCCACTCTTAAAACAGCAGCATGCTATGGGGTCAGCATGGTCCCCCAGCTACTGCTGATCTGTCTGCCCTGGGAGAGCTGAACGGGGCTGGAAGGTACAGGCTGGGAACCCAGGGCCGTGACTGCGGTTGTACTGCCACACCTGCCCTGATCAGAGTGAACGAACGGTAACAGAGTTTAACCCCTCACCCTCCATCACTGCGCTGGACACACGGGCTTTAGAGGAGAGACCATCAAAACACCGGCTTTAGCCCTTGGCTTCCAAGCAGCAGTAGCAGGTTTAAACAAACGCAGCCTAAACATAATGGTCTGGGAAGACAGACTTGCAGACAAGGCGGCTACAGTGGGTCAGATACAGCAGTGCAGGCGGGAGGTGGTTGCTGGCTCCAGCAATCCCAGGGATCAGCTGATGAAGGGAGCTGACCTGTCGTTGGTCACTGTTGGTTTCAGCTGGATGTTGGCAAAAGGATTCCTGCAGAGAGAAAGAAAGGCACAGGTCAGTGGGGGAGGCGTGTATCCCCTGAGTAGCACAGCTAGTACAATGGACAACAGGACAGCGAGACACACACAGCTTTCCCTAGGCCGCGTTCGCTTGGAGAGCAGCAAACGCTGCAGCGGGGGCCAGGCCGGCTTTACTTTTAGTGTATTTGAGACCTAACCCTATGCAGCGTGCGAGCGGAACATACCCTACTTTGAAAAGGCGTGGCAGGGTCTTTCTGCCTCACCGACTGCGTGGCACTTCTTTAAGATGGGGGTGAATGGACTGACTCCACTTCCTCTAATGAGAAAACCCCCTTAGTGCTAACTCTACAGCACTGGATTGTCGCAGCGATTTCTAGCATTGGGGGTTTGTACTGGGGAAAGGGAAGCGCCTCTTCGAATTTAGAGACACAAAAGGTATGAGGTTATCTGGGGAGTGCAGGATTAGTTCCTATGATGCTACTTCTACTTGTCCAGGCTATTTTTAAAATCCCAAAGGATGGGGCTTCCCTCAGTTCCCTGGAATCTGAAGGAGAAGTGGTTTCAAACACCAACCACCAGCTACTTCCATAGATCTGCATTAGGATCAGACCGATGTTCCTTACATGGAGAAGCTGAGGGATTACAATGACAGGCTCCCTGATCGCAGGTAGCTGAGATGGCAGAGAGGAGATGGAGGAGTTACCACTACGCCCAGGATGGACTCTCCCAGGGCGGTCACAGCTCAACTAAGCCTCCTTGCAGGAGGAAGGACGGACGGAGGTTTCCACCCAGACAACAAGCCAGCTGGAGGAAGCTCACTGATTTATCTTGGCATGGGCTCTGAGGGAGTTTCACAGCAGCTGGGCTGAAATTTGCAAGGGGAGGGGGCACGAAAGGAGACACTTGAATTTGATCGGACCAAACATTTAAACAAAAACATTCCAGTTCCAGTCCTTCAGCCCCATGAAAGAAAGGCAGCTTACTTAACGCTTCAAAGCCAGACATGCTGTGCGTTACATCTTACACGCACACCTGGCTGGCCAATGCATGTTCATAGGATATGATTTATTAACCCCCGGCACTTGCATTGGCCTTGCAACTGCTTGATAACCAAGCCGGGTGCTCATGCTCCCCTTGCTGGAGCTCTGGAGACGCCCCACCTGGGACTTTCAGCTCACTCCCCTAACTGCATCAGCGCGGGGCACAGCCTGCACGGGCCGAGGAGTCCATGCAGAGAAGCGGGTGGAGGAGAGGAGGCAGCCAGAGCACCGGGGAGGGGGCCAGCAGAAGACAGACGGCCCTGAGCTTGGGCCACTTTCCCCCGGATGGCTCCTCAGCCTGGCCAGAGCACAGGAGATTAATAAAGCAAAATACAGATTGGCTCTGAACACAGCAGCACAAAAATCCCCTCAAGGAAAAAGAGGCGGCCTCTGGGCCCCAGACCAGGGCATTTGTTGGTTACTGCCCCAGAGCCGGTCAGTATTTGTAGATCAGCCGGGGGTTCTTCCTACACCACACACCACACCACAGATAACAGCTCTGCAGACAGACACAGCAGCAAACACATTCTCCCGCCAGGTTTAGAGGACAAGAGCTGAGGAGACAAGTCATGGCTGGGTAGGAACCGTCAGGAAGGCACCGAGCTGATCACCACCCGAGGAGCGGGAAGAACAGCCGCACCTCCTGCCCAGGAGACGCTGACCTCCAGTGACGTAAATGCCAGGGCAGCTCCAAGGGGCTGTTTGCATGCAGCTGCATCCCCACCCCTCCTCTAACCAGCTCTGTCCTGCTGCTCCTTCCAGACCATGGCTCTTATCCCTTCCACCAGCTCTCGCCATCCCTTCCACCCTACCCATTGACCAGTCCCCCTCGCTTCCCCACGGGCCTCAAAGCCTGACCTGGAACATCTACTCAGCTAGTTTTAGGGCCATAGGGTAAGCCTGCAGCTGTACCCCTGGATGCTAAGATACGCTGCTATGCAGTCCCCCCCCCCCGCCCATGGTATAGATGTACCCGTATACGCTGCTGAGGGTCTTGACCAGAGATCCTATTCTTGTTTGACAGTCAGGCTGGGTGAGGCAAACGTGGAAGGAAAAGCACAAGTGAGGTTAAAACTTGGCACAGTTCAACAGTTTTAGGCTCAACAATTACTTGAAGGCAGCATTTGCTCTTTAGCAATCTCATAGCGCTGCTGGAAGGGTGACATGGTGAGGCACCCAGGAGCAGTGCGTCTCAGGGGGGCATAGAGACCGCTCAGCAGGGAGCCACAAGAGATGTTCCTGGGGGAGGGATCTTTAAGGAGCTACTTTTAGGATACCTGAATGTTGAGTTGCTCCCTCTGAACTGCAACCCCTCTCGTCACGGAGGGCCCCACTTCCATACCCAGCAGCCCTGGCTGCAGACAAGGAGCCTTGGAGGGTCCCATCAACACTCCCAGCCTGGCTGCAAAGCAAGAGCTGGAGCCTTTTTGTGGTGCTGCTTCTCTGCTCCTCACCTCCCACCTTCAGGGTTTCACTCTGCTGCTCCCCCCATGCCCTCAGCAGCTTCTGCAGCCCCATGCCTTGAAACACTAGGTCTAGCACAACATTAGCTAGGAAGAAGCATCCCCAAATGGTCTCCGTAGGGGTCAGATGGGCTGGAGAGAGTGTGCGTGCATGGGATGGGGGTGTGTGTGTGTGTGTGTGTGGGGGGGGGGGGAGTTGAGGAAATCAGGGACTATAGTTTAAGGATGAAAAATACTGTGGGGGAGGGGCAGGGGCATTAGGAGCAGGCATCTGGCCCTCCTTTTCTCACTGTGGTTCTCTAGGTTATCCCCACACTCACCAAGCAAAAGACGAGTGGCTGCCCCATTGCTCCCTGGGCCCAAGAGCTGGGTAAAGGCTTTGCTGGCCAACAAACCTACGAGTATGAAGCCTCTGTTTAAAATCCAGAACTTCAGCCCCCAGCACCAACCCAGGAATCGTGGCTCAGCCTTCCAGCAGTGCTAGGGGAAGGGTAATCGCCCCTCCCAAGGCCCAGCTCCCTGGTGCAGCACCAGCTCTTCTTTAAATCGTGGCTTGGTTTCCAGCAAGAAGATTAACGCCCTGTTTTCAAGCCAAAGTGATTAGTTTCCCCACCTAATTTATGCAGATTCTCAGGTTGCTTTTTTCCTAGGATGCCTCGAGAATTGATGTCGCGTGAAAGGAATGAAAAGGTGACTCAATGACTCACCAGGGATTATTTAACCATCTTTGTTCTGGCAAAGCAGAGAGGTGGATCAGAGCCTGCAGCACCCCCCCAAATCTCAGAGTCAAAAAACAACTTCAGGCTTAGGGGAAAAGTGCAAAAAGGTATCGGGGGGGGGGGGGGAGGCTGGAGCTTCTGGAAGTCCTATGCAAGGAAACCTCCCCTCCCCTCAGCCTCCTGCTACTAAAGCCCTTGGCTACTGCTGAACAAAGGCCACCAATCTGCCATGGGAGACTAGATGGAGGCTACTAAACGAATGGTCACTGTACCAAAGCCGATGTTGACCTGCGGCTCTGCAGAGTGGAGGGCAATGGACATTAACTCTACCATAACCACCTGTTACTTAAATAGTGATAATGTAGGTTTTGTATCCCTACGTGCCAGAAGGCTGGGAAAAGACTGTGCAAAATGGCAATGAAGTGCCAGTCACCGGAGGCGCGTCTGATGCGGTGAACATCACCGGGACCCAGTGACGGCAGCAGACGCTGGGACTCAGTGAAGACCTAAAACCAAGATGGGTCGTTATTTAAAGGGGAGAATTCTAAAAAGCAGGAATAGGCCAAAGATGCTCATTGCCCAGCCATGGAAGCGTGAAACCAGAAGGCTGCGCACGCTCTGCCCCAGCAGTGTGGGAGGGAGGGGTGGAGACGGGGCAGGCACTATGCATGGAGCCGTGCAGATACAGGTGTGGCTAGAGAGACGGGCACATTGAGGCTTACATGGAACGACAGTGTAGGAAGAGGAATCCATTTCAGGAGCCCCAGGAAGGCAGAGAGGCTTCCACCAATGGGTTTAGGTGCAAGCGAGTGATTGAGCCCAGTTAGGAGCTGTGCTCTGAACTGACTGGCATTGCCTGGCGATGGACGTTCGTGAAAGACAAGACAGTGCCCATCCAGCCTTCGCTCGGATTGATGGTCACAGTGAGCAGATCAAGGACCCATTTTGCTCCCTCCCTCCCCCGTTCATTAGCATGGTGCTGAGCCGCCAGGTTCTGACCAGTCAGTACAGAGCACTGCAATAGTGAGGGGTTTGGCACATAAAACTGAACTTACTAACTAGTCAGGGACATCAAAACCTGGCCACTTCAACATCGGGGCTGTAATGGAAACAAAAGGCAGTTTGTAGGACGTGTTTAATACGCACTCAGCAGCCTTAGTGAGAAATAAAAAGGGTATCTGGTTAGAGAAGCTAGGCTAGGAGCCGGCTGCTCCCCTGGGATCGCTCCACTCCCAGGAGAGGTCACCAGCTGGGTTACATGCTTCTTCAGACACAGGATGCAAAAAAGGAAAAGTTGTATTTGTTATTAATACTTATCACTTATACAGCACTTAAGACACAAACTCTTCCTCATCACAACCCCCTTGTGAAGATTGCAATGAAGGACAAACCCAGTTAGATCCTCTATATGCCAGTCATGGGAAACATACCCTGCAGATGCACCTGACTCCTCTCAGAACTCACTTTCCCCTTCATACAAGTTTGCAGAGGGGGAAAAAAAAAAAAAGACCCATTTACTTTCAGTTAACAGCATTCAAACCTCCTGAGTGACACCCAAATGCAGTTTGGAAAGAGCTGCATTTGGTTTTGTGGTATTACCCACAAGCCATATTGCAAAGCAACTAATTCTAGGTTTATCCTGTACTGGAGATCAGCAAGTCATTCGCCTGCAACAGCGAGCCTTTCAAGACAAATCAAGACACTGGCTGAGCGTGGGGACTATGTATTTAAACACTATTGCAACTGCTTCCATTCAGAAACGGACTTTAATGTAAATTGCCAGACCTGCGAACTGACCAGAGAAACTGGGCGAGGAAAAAGGTCATTTTCTGGCCCTCCGAGATCATGGGGAATGGAAAAAAAAATATATCTATGGCAGAGGCAGTCTGGTGATTGGTCAGTGATATAGGCATGAAAGCTGAAAAAACCACCAAGGCCCAACTCAATGCAATAAATAAAACTTTTATTCAAACAATAACTCAGTACAGGGCACATTTCTCTTCAGCTTTTAAAAAAGGTTTTCAGCACTTTACAATCTTCATACAAGTTTTGCTAATTTTCTACATTCATTCATTTAGCACGGAATATCCTGGATTAAAAATCTTTAGCAAAATTATGACATCAACGCAGGAGGTTCTTATTACATATGCCCATAGTCTATATATAAAACAAACAAAAAAACCTTCTCTGTGTGTGATGTGTGTGTGTATATTGCCAGCAATGTCCTAGTAAACAGGCATGTAAAGAGGTTTTAAAAATCACATCAGAAAGAGGAAGTGTGTACAGCTTTGCAATGAAGACTTTCACCGGAACTGAAAGGGTTAAGTCTGTACTCTGGGAGTAGGCCACTTACTGACTTCTCCGCACTCAGTGATTGAAGAAGCAATACCAGTAGCCATTAATTCCAATCCTACTGTGTTTGTCTCTAAAGTTATCAAGACACACAAAGAAGATTGACAGGATTTAGGAAATTAAACACTGGAATTCTTCTCCCCTCCAGCCACCCTCCCAAGAAAAAAACCAAACCAAAACACAGTTGTTTTTTTAAAGTCCAATTTCAAAATGTAAAAGAGTCTTTGGATTGCTCTGGCAAGCTGCATAATCCCATGATTTATCCCCCAGAGCACGAACGTGAGGTAACAATACCTTGCTACAAAATATACAACAAAAGAAAGAATGAACCTTCCAACAATGCTGCTTGAGTCGGCCCTGGTGGTTTAATTAGATGGAGCAGAATAACTGTCCAACCCCCACCAAGAACCAACTATTTCTCTCCGAGGCCTAAACCTCTGCACTATCCACTTTTCTTAAAGCAACCGTGTCAAGTTTGGTTGAATTAAAGTGGATGCCACCCAGAGAGGGAAATGACCAAACCTCTCTCGTGTCTACACCTGCCTTCCCTTAGAAACAGGAAATTGGCATCGGAATGAAGTGGAAAGGATAGTTAAAGTAACAGTACGTATACCATAGGCCATGCATATTTGTTCAGTGTTGGAAATGGTTTCTTCCATTTTGTTAGGACGGCGTGGCTCATGTTAAGCCTCAGAAAAGGGATAGTGCATTTTTGAACATTCACAAAGTACAAAAACTGGATCTGCCCAGTAACTAAACTGCATCCAGGCTGCTCCAGAAATGAGCACACGCTGTTTGGCAGTTCCTGCTCTGAAAGGCTTCACAAAACAAGGGCATTGTAAACACCAGGGAGGGGAAGGTAGCAGCACCATGGTTTCCTTGGATGATCACAAGAGTTAAAAATCCAAACTAAGAAGAAGTATAAAAGGAGAAAAGAAAAGAGGGAAAGAAGCAGAAAGCTCTTCAAAGCAGCAGTTGCCATTTCTAGTCAGGTGTCCTCACACAGTTGATACCAAAGTGCCATTGCCACTGTGGAATAGAAAGCACAGGAAGACTGCCAGACTGCACTTCACCGCAAAGAGCATCAGATGGACAACACACTTATTGCAATGCAGTATCCCTTTTCTGGAGCTCAGGTCAGTCCTCTGTGCCCTGGCTTTACCCTGCCACTTCCCTAGAACAGCTGGCTGAGAATGCAGAGCGCATTACACTTTTACTTAAAGCGAACCATCTCAGGAGAGCGCTCTGAGCAACTCCTGCAGTTGCTCCACGTGCGACTTCTCTGGCTGTCCCCCAGTGAGGGAGAGGAACCACATGCAGCCCTGGCGTTCGGGTTCAGATCCTGCTCATCACAACTAGTGGCCATTTCACTCACAACATGGCAAAAAGTGGGAGGTTTCTTCTCTCTTTATTTTGAAATATTTCAGTTCCTCCTCCCAACGCAGGGCTCAAACTAGCAAACCCCTATCCCCGGGCGAGAGGCTGCTTTCCCTCTACTCAACAAGAGCGTTCCGAACGCAGGCAGGAGGGCCTGCATTTTGGAGACAGACCTTCCCATTCTGTTATACTTTGGGCTGAGTCCCCATCGGGGCAGGAGAGAGCGGAGTGAGTGTCTAGAGGGGAAGTACCAAGAGAAGATACTCTAGGAATGTCCAGAAAGGCTGCCCCAGTTTGAACCGGTGGAATGCGAGACGTTGGCGGTGCTGATGTTCCCTTCGGATTAGCCTGCTTTTGAGAAGTGAGAACTATTCATCTGCTGCAGAGTCTCTGAGCCAAGTAGTGACCCTGGGAGAGGCCACAGCTGTGCTTGGAACAGGCCGACACAAGCTAGATACATTTGGACTCTTCTCCTAGGAGACTCATGGTTGCCCCACACTCAGATAACAAATTCAGATTTATCAATGCCTAAATTATCTAAACCCATGTTTATGTCTAAACTGCCACATCTAGCATCACCTGCTTGCGTGCCAGTGTATGGCCGCCTCCCAGAATGCGTCCTGCCAAGGGATACTGCAGCGTTGTTTACTGTACCCAGCGCTCTGAACATTATGATTCACTTTACTGAACACGATGGGAAATAGAGAGGCTTACCTGCTTCCAGCTCTTGTCCCATAGTCCTCAAGGCCCTACAGGAGAAAAAGAGAAACCAACCGTGAGACGGCAGAGAGACAGGCTTTGCCATTAGAGGGCACTGGAAGGACACAAGAACAGAAGCAAATACACTGGGCCCCAGGGGCTTTCAGGCTCAGAGCCGAAGCATGTGGGTATTAGAAAGTGGAGAGTGATGAAGGTGATGGAAATGGGGTTTAATGCAGCATCGAGTAAAGTGACACTCATCTCTGCAGAGCGTGTGACTTTACACAAGGTCGGTTACAGGAAAGGCAGAAGGAATCTAGCTCCTGCCGTCCGGCTCCGCCTTGCTACAGCAATCCCATAACTATCAAGGAGCGTCACACGCACTTTGAAAGGGACAAAGTAAGAAGTTAGGCGCACGCTGGTGAAATGGTCTGTGAAAAGTGTGTTTCTTGTAACCGAATCCCACCAGAAATTGCAGCGCTCTGGGCTGTCGGCTGCTTGGACTGGTACTGAATAGCATTATGCTGTGGGTGGCTGGAGGGGGAGGACAGAAAGGGGCAGCCTACAGCCTTCTGTGGAACAGATGGACGTGGCACTCTAGTGCAGGGCACCCTAGATGTTCCATCCCCATGCCAGGATCTGTGCGGAGGGAGAAGGGGGGCCAGCAGAGGAGACCACAGTAGCTCTCTTCTTGGCGAGCAATACTGGGTTATGAGTCAAGACCAATGAGTCCTGCACCCGCTACCCAGGTCCCTGGGATCCGAGAAGCAGGTTCTGGCAGTCCAGGAATAGATTATTTTTGATACAAATATCTGTCCTCGCCAAACACCCCTGCAGAGAGCCAGTTCCTCGTTCAGCTCATCTGGCGCCAACTAGCAAGATGTGAGACTATTTCCCCCCCACACACACACACTGCTTCAGCTGCAGGCACAGAAGTGGAGCTCCGTTTCCCAGCTTGGGCATAGCTTTTCGCAAGCTCCTTGTGGAGTGGCCAGAAGCTAACATGCCGGTCCTCTGTGCACTGTCTCAAGAAGGGGCAGATTGCTGACTTGGAGAGCTCGACCCATCCTGGGACTTGCAGTCTGGCTGTGGCAGCCAGCAACGCATGGCCCCATGCTGGAGCCAGCCTGAGATCTATTTAACATCAACGTTCGCATCCAGCCGAGTAACAGAATGATTATTTTTTAGTCTGTTTATGGGGCCTGCTGGGCACGTGAGCGCCCGGGACCCACGGTAACGCGGACATGGCCCAGGAAGCCGGGGGGAGGGCGGTTCTGAACGGAGAGCTTGGTCTTTTCAAGTAAAAATCCTGCCTCACGTCCCTGGCCTGAGGCAGCCATTCTACCTAATTACCTCTTGTCTACGAATACCAACCTCAACTCCTCGCCCACAGCTTCCCACCTCACAAGCCTATGTTGTCTCATGCTGCTCTGTCCAGCAGTGACAAAGGATCAACTTATTCATCTCAGGAGTCCTTTAAAGCTCATACATTAGCAAGGGGCTCTGATAACTGCTGGTCTCGGGTGGAGCTGGGGCGCCAGGGGCTTTCTCCACCTCAAAAATCTATGGATACGACCCGTGAGTAACATTTCTGGTGGGAGGCTCTCATGGAAGCAGCAAGTGTTGTCGATTGGGAGTTTATGCTGCCATTTTGTGCCATTCTGTGTGTCTCACCCATCTTCTCCAAGTCCGCCAATTGGCTCATCTTCTCCATCACTTTGGCTTTCCTCTCCCACTATAATTTTTGAAGGGGGGGGATTTTTTAGTTCCCCTCAGAGGGACTGGAAGGAGAAAGATCATGGAGTCTTGGGTAAGCTACGAAGAATCATCTGGCAAAAACAGCAAAGGCTGGTAAACCCCAATGGAAACATCGCTTTGGTTTGGACTTACAGTTGACCTAGCGTAAGGCCTGTAGTGAGCAGATGGCAGTTGGCACAGGCCACGGGAGTATTCTTTAATTGCACAACCATAGGGCATAAGGTAGTCCTATAAATAATGAACACAGGCCTGTTGGAGAGTAACCCTCGTTCACTTGCAATAGGCCAACATCAAAGTAAAACATTGAAAATAAAATTAACACCCTCCCACATCTACTTCCACTGCAGCCAGGGCTCCCACCAACGCCAGGGCCGTAGAGACTCCAGTACGTAAAACCCTCCTCCCACTCACTGCTGCACATCACAGAAACCAGGGAAGGCCACTCAGTTCAGTATGGGGAGAATACGGGCACTGGCTGTCTCCTGGGGGGTGCATTCCCACAAGCTCTTCCCAGCTGACCGGCATTCCACATGCCCATCCTTTGATGGCACATCTGAACAGCCAAAGAGAGTGAGCCAAGAGGTTGGGGCAGATGCCCGTACCTAGAGCAGAGCTAAAGGCACGCAGGAACCCTGCCCCGGGTTAATACCGCAACCCACAGTGGCTACAGGACGGAGTCTGGAAATCATTGTCTGATCTGCTACATTAAATGGGGATTCAACAGCCTGAAGCTGCCCAAGAGGAGGGTAGGAGAGAGGTTGTGTTGGTGCTTTCGGGGGGTTTGTTGGGGTAGTTTTTTAAACCCTCCCCCAAGCGTTTTCCCCAAATGCAGCCACTCCCCTTGTTTAGTTAAGACTAGAAAAAACAGCACTGAGGTAAGAATTCCAAGAGGGCCTAAATGAGTTAGGAGCCTAAGACCCATTTGGGGGGCAGATTTTTAAAGGTATTTAGGTGCCTAACTCCCATTATTTCAATGGAAGTTCAGCACCTAAATACCTTTAAAAATCTGCCCCTGGGAGCTAAAGGCTCATCAAAAGTCAATAGGATTTAGGCTCCCAAGTCATTTATGAAAATGGGACTTGGGCATTTTTGAACATTTCACCCAGGGGTGTCTATTGTGAACGGAAACCATCATGCACAACTCCCGCATCCCCAAGGGAAAATACACATGACTGATAGACAGCAGCAACAGGCGCTAACCCAACAGCTTCGCCCCCTACCCCTCCAAGTCACACTGCTGCTGTTAAAGCCATTTCTCACGGCATTCAAGGGCTGTTCGGTTTAACTCCCCCGCCGGCCCCCAATACTCCAGAACGCCTGCTCTCCCGCTGGAGGCAAGCTGCCAGCAATGACAGTGATTAACGTGCACTCACTCTCTGCATCCACAGGTTACCAATTCCCCCCGGGCTCCCGGCACCTCACCTGGGAGAAGGCAGGCACTGCCACGCTGTATGGTCTCTGTTTGAAAGTGCTGACAGGTTGTGGTGGGAAGACCCGTGATGAGGACACGCCGTAGTCTGGCGGCGGGATGGCGATGTCATCCTTATCCAGCAGGTTGCCTGTGCTGCTGCTTTTCCCTTGTTGCAAGCTACAACAGGAAAATAATCAACCAACCGCCACCCACACATGCTTTCCTGCCATTGCTAGGGTCCCCTGGGGATCCTGCCCAGTGGCGCTGGTGCTAGCAATGTATTTCGCTCCGCAGCCCAGGTGTCACAGGGGCCTCAAGCAGGGAGCACAGCGAAATCACGGGGCACATTTTATCCTAGACGCTCACTAACCAGTGGCAATTATTTATCATTCACAATTGTGACTGAGTCCTCTGCAGACATGCAGGGCTGCTGGAGCCGTGTTGGTCCCAGGACATGAGAGACAGAGAGGGTAGGGGAGATAATCTCTTATTAGACCCATTTCTGTTGGTGAGGGGCAAGTTGTGGAGCGTACACCAAGCTCTTCTGGGAGAGCTGGTTTCTCCTCTACAGTCACTTCTCCAGCAGATAAGACTAATCCAGTGGTTCTCAGCCTTCCCTGTATCAGGGCTCCCCTTCCATCTAGCCTGGACCCCCTCCCATTTAGCAGTAATGGACAGGGAAAAATCACAGCCTCCCACACTCTAATCCATTTAAAGGTACACTTCTACCCTGATAGTAACAGGACCTGATATAACATGAATTTGGATACAACGCGGTAAAGCAGTGCTATGGGGGGCACCCCAGCCCCCAAACTCCTCCTAGAGCCTGCACCCCAATCCCTTACCCAATACCTACTCCCCGACCCAAACTCCATCCCAGAGCCATAGGCAGGTGGGGGGCAGAGGTTTTTTTTGGGGGGAGGGGGGCAGGTTCTGGGTGGCATGAGTGACATTGGGCTGCTGGGAGGATTTTAGGACTGGCGCTGGCCCTAAGGTAAATTGAGTTTGAGACCCCTGTCCTAGGACATCCAGAGCCTTTTCTTTAGTTGTTTTGGCATCACATATGACCATGTCTGATGCAACACATGCCTGGTGAGGAGTCTCACTTCCCTGCATATTTCTCTGGTTTACTCCACTACAGACATGACATCTGAAAAATCTCACGACGTTTCTATAACAAAGTTGGCAAGACTGGCTCGATAGAGCTGAGAAAAGCACAGTCCATTGCTGCCTCGGGCCCCGGACACATGCCGGTCAGTGCTGGGAGCTTTTCCCCAGACCCAAGGGAACGTCACCGGCTGCCACGCACCACCACGCAGCACGTTTTTTAAAGGGGGTGTTTTTACCTCATATGCAACCTGTCGCTTCCATCGCTGTCAAGAACCCGCGTGTAAGAGAAAGGGAACCAGCCTCTCCTGTAATGCAGAGCCACAAGACAGTCAAACCTAGCCGCTCACGCAGAGATGTGTGGAGGGAGGAGTCTATGAACATTACGCTCCGGCTACATGCCGCACTATGCTGTGACAGAAGGGACCATCATTGGGATCACGGCTGTCTAGGGGGTGCTACACACACTGCAAACCAATAAGTCAAGTGTGGTAAAAACTCTAGATCTTAGGGATACTATTCAAAAAGGCCCATTCCCTGCCTCTGACACCCCCTCTCAGAGTCTCCCAACACACACTCACACCTACTTGCAGAAAAAATGGGGGTGGACTTTTGCAGACAACAGGATTGGGTTTTTTTAAAATGTAAGATTCCAGGTTTTGTATGCTGGACTAAAATTGCTTCTCCTTCCCGGGCCATTAGGAGCCGGCTGCTGGCCCCAGCAGCAGTCCCCGCCAGGTCAGATCCCTGCCAAGACCATCTGGAGCGTTTGCTTTATTGGGAGGCTCTGCAGCTTGGTAAGGAGGTTATTTAAGGTTGCTGGCGTTACGGATAGTGCTGCACAAGCACGCCACGATTCTGCCATTAGCCAGGGCCCCACGCTCAGCCCCCCCATGTGTTCCACTGAAGTGAAATTGGGATAAAGAGTTAAGAAGCCCAGCAGTCCCAGCACTCAAAAGCCTGGCCTTGCGCCTCAGGTCGGTGCTTTACCAATCAGCAGCCAGCAAAGCTGGTATTTCATCTTGCTCACAATTTTCGACTCCCCATAGTAACCAAGCGGCATGATGGGATGCCAGGAAATACTGGCTGGCAGCTAAGCAAGTCTGGCGCGCCAGCTACTCCAATGTTAAGAGCTAGGTGCTGAGGCAGCTGTAGTTCAGATACTCACATTTTTGTTTTCTCACTCTCCCCGTAGTGCCATCCATCTCGGGCCTCCGGCACCAGGAGCGTGATGAGGTCTCCTTCCTTGAAGCTCAGGAGGGTGGTGTTATCACCAGCAGCATGAGAGAAAATGGCCTGTACTCTCGTCCTGCCGTTCCTCTCAAGCCCGGCAGCCATGGAACTGGAGCGTGGCAAGGTCTTGTTTTCAGCTGGTGAGACGCAAAGAAAGCCCCAACATCTCAGACCATGTGGCTGACCACATCCTTGGCAGTTTTCTACTGTGGTATTTAGAGTCATTCATCTACCCAAGGCTCAGCCAGCATTGCAGTTAAGGAAAACTAACCCCCTTTTAGACAGTACAGCTCAGACCCTCCTCCCCCACCCCCCTAATTCTGGACTATTTTTTTTTTTTTTGAGCAGTCGGTTATAAAGACCTTAAGTGAATGTCCTCAGTGGACCCAGTCTGATTGGTGCAGTTCCTCTTACTCTCCCCAGTGGAGAGCATTTAGGCAAACTGACAGAATATTAACTTAATGGCTACCCCCCATTCGATGCTCCTCATTTCACACCTTCGATGCAACAGATGCATTTCTGTGCTAAGGTAGGACTTGGAATAGTATGCAAATAGACCTATTTGTAATGGTTTACGCCCAGGTTCCATTCATAATTCCAGACGCTTTGCTCTGAGATGTTAACATTAGCGAAGGGAAAAACCCAGAGGAGAGAGGTGCGTGACCCTCCTGGAAACATGCCCATGGGGAGGCAGATAAGTGAACTAAAGCAGGTGAGAGGCATTGTCTCTATGCATTGAGATACACACCTGCATATGACCGCAGCCATAAAAGGAATAAAGACTCAGCAGGGAAGGTCCCACTATCTTTGGCCTAATCCAGTGACCCTATCCCATCACACAGAGAGACAATCATCATGATGTGGTGCCTAGTGGCCCAATCAAGGTGAGGGCCCCACTGTGCTCAATGTTGTACAAACACCCTAAAGAGATGGCTGCAGCCTTGGAGTTTACAATCCCTCCTTCCACTCCCAGATTCCTTCCGATTTGCTTATCAGGAATCCCGTCATAGGGCTCAAAGTTTTTCCTTCCAAGGGAAACCGCAGCCCAAATCTGCCCCCTTTATTTTCTAATCCTGTGCCCAAAGATATGTGAAAACAGAGACACTACCTCACATGGTTGTTGGGAGAGGCCATGAATTACTGCATAGTTACTAAGAAAGTCAACCAGGCAGTTACAGTCACCATGTGACACTTCACAGTCACTAACTGAGGAAGCCATTGCCCCCACTTAGGCTTTTGTGCCACCTGAGCCCACCTTGCCTCCTCCCACTGCATTAAGGTGCAAAGACCCTTAACTGCTGCTACTCCTAGCTCTGGTCAGCAGCTGACCCATAATCCCCTGGGAGAAGCGGCTACGTCGCTGCTCTGTGATCTGACTGAGGCTAAATCCTTACTGGTTGCGTAACTGTTTTTCGGTGCGACACTCTTGCGCACAGGAAGTGTGTTGGAGTACGAGTCACTCAGTTGCTTCTGATGCTGGGGAGGAGATAGGGATTTTGGCTGGGCTGGCTTCATCTCGGACCAACGGCTGTAGTCCTCGACCTCAGGGCCTGAGACGCCATTCATCACGGGAATGGTCTCTTGTGCCGACATGCGCTGAAGGGAGAAAGGGCAATGGGAGATTTCAGCATCAGGGACGTCAAGTCACGTAGAGGTCACATTTCCGTAAAGGACCCACACACTTTAGGAGAATATGGTTTACCATACACAATCAGGCCCCGGTCTATTGTGTTTGGTATCCTGCCTCCAGTGATGGCCTGCTCTTAATGCTTCAGGAGGAGGGGTAAAGCCATCTAGGGTGGCGTGAGGGACCAGATCCCTGCCGTGATCCGTGTGCGCCAAGCAGGCGGAGATACAAATACCCCTCTTGACAGGAGGGGAAGTGAGACATGCTAGCATTCAGACCGCCCAGTTCTAAGCCCACCCAGAGGATTTCAGTTCAGTTCTCTCCGACAGCAAGTCCCACAGACTGACTACATCAAGTGGGACATCCTTTCATTTACACTGCTAAGCAGTTTTCACTGGATCATGCAGCCTCTCAGGTTCCCTCCCCAACTCTTCCTGCAAAGCCAGGGCTCAAAAACTGTGTCCCCGTCTCCCCCTGGGGCTTTGCAAATCCTGGCTGTCTTCACAGGGAGGCACCGAATGTCTCACAAACCTCAAAGACATGACAAAGCAGGATGGTCCATTTCACACTGGCCCACGCCAGCCTCCTTCACAAGTGTGCACTAGGGGATTCCCCAAAAGCCCCACCGCTGAATGCGGTCTAAAGCTTATTGGCAGGGGACTTGCCTGACTGGTGGAGGCTAGCGAGACCATGCTAGGCTCACTACACCCATAACGTTACTCAGCAAGGGCAGCACCACTGATGCCTTGCATACTTACCCCCACGAAGGGCGCCAACTCTGGTGGGACAGGGAGCGGTTTGGCCCCGGGGATAGGATCTGAGATGATTAGGTTTGATTTGGACGTAGACAGGGAGCTGGGGATGATTGTGCCATTGCTGCTGGCGGCCATCTGCTGCATCAGTTGGATAGCCCGGTCTGGGATCTTGTTGGGGTCCGAGCAAGATTGCTGCCAAATCGGGAGCTTCTGTGTCAAGATCTCTTTCCCCTAGAATCAAGGGGGAGGGGGGGAGAAGAGTGAGAACACAAGAGACCCCAGACAAATCCACTCACCTCTCAGGAGGAGGGGCAGAGAATGATCACGGCAAAGCTCCCATCTCAAACCAGGCCCCCCAAATATCCGTTCTTCAGACTGGATTCCAGGAGGCACAGAAAACAGACCACGACTATGCTGCCGCCGGAGCCGGCTTGGAACACAGAGTGCCACTGGCCCAGATTTCCTCTCTACTCCTCTAATTAGAGCAGTGAGAGAGATTTATCTACCCGGGTGTGTAACAAACAGGACAAAGCACGTCACCTCACAAATATTGGGTGTAGACTGGCAGACGAGCCAGTATGGTCTCATGAAAAATTGAAGAGTATTTCATTTCCCTAGCTTACTTGGAAACATTCTGCGTGTGTGGCAGCTCGAAGAATGGACGAGCCAGAGCAGAAAGGGAGGGAGGGAGAGCTGGGCTATTCAGTTTATCTGAACTCTCCTGTACACCAAGAAATCTATTCCAAGCAAAGGCTCAGGCGAGAAGAGCGCCCTGGAAGCCACACCAGTTCGCTATCCAGCGACAGCTCCTAGCCAGCCTTGCTGGGGGAGAACAGGTGTGGTGTGTGACTTGGTAGCACATATTGTGTTAGTGCATCATTCATTGCTTGGCATCCATTGCTATTCTTTTGGAGCACAAAGCAAGGGGGACCCCGCTTCTCGCGCTGGGTGAGCGAGCGGAAAGTCCAGAGTTGCTGTTCTGATATTTGGCTGTACAAACCTGCTGCTTTGTGATGCTGACAAGGCTGTGCCATCCCCCAAGGCCAGCCAGAGCAGACAGGTTTGGGGCATGTTGTGGAAGGGGGTGGCTGGAGGCAGTATTGTACCATTCAATCCTCAGAAATACCCCTCTGCTAAATCTGGAAATTGCTAAGCAGCGGGGGCTGGCGGTCAGCAGGCAGCTGTATTCCCGGGGCTGGCTAATGAAGGATTGTTATTCTGAGACAGACTGCAGGCAGAGCAGAGAGTCCCTGCAACACATCATGTCCATGCCAGAAGACTTGCACGCCTCGCCAATAAAAAGCTAATAACGGCAGAGGTGGAAACCCGGGGATAGTCAGAAGCATCCGACAGAACAGCACTGACCACAGCCGTGGCATATTAGAAGAACAGATGCAGATGCAGCCTTAGCGTTCGCCATCTGTTGCACGCAGCGAGGGGAGAAATGCAATGAACTCTCTGGGAACCAGACGGCAGCACAGGCAGAGGACTCCTCATTTAGTCTGACAGGGCTGCCCGACCTCTGCAGTTTCCGATCTCAAGGATTTTTAAGCTGAGGGTCAGTCTTCAGCCTCCCTCAGCTGGCTGCGATTAGGCATTGGGGCCAGATGCTATAGGGGTCTCCCCTCCCCCCCCCCCCGCCATGTTCAGAGGCCACAGCAATGCTCCAGCCCAAAGGTCTGGGGCTGAACTCGGTTTCTGGGTTTTCTTGCCTAAATTAAGACCTGTAGCTTCTGTCAAAGCAGGGGAATCGGTAGTTTGGGTTTTGTCCCCTTGGGAAGCTAGATAATGCTACAGGAATTGCTCCCACATCCAAACACAGAAGGAGCAGGTGCCACCTTCCACGCAGCTCAACTACACACCCACCTAATGGCTTCTGGAACATGGACACACCCCACAGAACAATATGCCACCACTACAAGTGAGCTGTAGCTGATTTTGAAGCCAAAGCAGACAAGCTGCCACTCCCAGAAGGCAAATTAACTCCTTCTCCATTAACTGATAAAGCAGCATTATTGCAGGGTGAAACTGTACCTGTTTGCCTCTAGCTTTACTAGTCTCTTTGGGCAAATTGAAGTCAGTCCCTAAACCATCTCCATTGGCTTTAGGAAAAGCCCTGTCTCATTTCCACTGCATACGTCAAAGCCCTTTCACCTCATGTGCAGGCTTCTGGCTGACAGGCCATAGCACCTCAGGGGAGAAGCAGTACCGCCTTTGGTCGGAATGGCTGTTTGTTAACTTCGCCAGCCTCGGAAATTGGCCGACCCATTACACGCCCATCCACCCGCAGTGCGGATGAACCACCTGCAAAATTCCCTCTGACAAATCGTCCACGTTCTTTGCTGCGAGAAGCCACGGTGTAAAACCACAATGAAGCCTGGGGTGCAAAAGGGCGGTTTTTAACGTGTGAAGCTGCAGCGATGTTCTAGGCCACTTACAACTCTTGGAGAGAACTCTGGAACCTCCATCTCTGAAGAGAAGAGTTACACACACACCCTGCTGCCGCCCCATCCCATTGTAACATACGTCGGGTTTTGACTCAGCATATATTCTAGTGCAAGGATAGCGATGACTCACTGGGACTCTTCTGTTACTCCCTTATTCACAGCTCACTCTTGACAGATGGAGATTATAAGTGAGATGGGGGGGGGGGGAGAACAGGAATAAGTGGACGTGCGAGCGCATGCAGGCGGCCGGCTGTTGTGCTAAGGGAGCAGCATGCTCTCCGACACGCAGTATCAACCCGAGTTAGCGAACAGAGCACCACAAGGGGGCAAGAGAACTCTGCTCCGAGATCCCAGCTGACAGGCGAGTGCTCTGGGCTGTCCTCCCCCTGCAGAACAGTTCGTAAGAGATGTAGGCAGTGCATGGAACAGCCGCCTTCCTATTGAATCCTCTCCTTTGTTAACGATGAGTTGTAAGGTAGCAATCACAATGGCTCACAAAGGGAGCCAGCTCACCACGTTCCCGGTCGCTTGCTGCTCCTCCGAAACAAACAGAAAACGAGAAGCAGGAATTTTCTTACCTCCCTTCAGGAGGAAGGTGACTGCGCCAGGTTCTGGTCTGGTTTTGTGACTCATTAGCAGATCAAACAGGGATTTGACCCCCCCTCTTTAAGCCTGTGTACTCCATCCCAGTGACTAATGACAGCTCAAGGATTACATGAGCGTACCGGAGAGGTGTGTTCCTCAGCTGGGCTGCGCTAGGCAGAGGCACCGGGGATGGGGCTGGCATCTTTAAAGGAAAGCTGGGCCGTGGTGTGCTGCTGCCGTGCCCTCGCCAGTCACCGTCTAGACAGCAAATCAATCTGCTTCCTCTGGCTGGGTGAGAGCTGGTCTTTGGCAGCCTCTCCAGGAGAGCTATGAAGTGGAGGCCTCCTTCAGTAGCCCAGAAAAGCAGCACCCACAGGGCCCTGCAGATAAATGGCATCTGCCCTGCCATCCTGTAGATCTTTGGGCAAAACACCTGCCTCCCAGGGCACAATCTGCAAGGAGTGGCTGAAAACTAAAAACACACCATCTCACAGAGATGAGATTGTGTCTTTTTTCCTGGGCTGTGTAAGCCACAGACACGCACACGTGCAGTACCCTGATCAGCGTGCATTCCTGTCCCGTCTGCCCAAACCACAGGGGACTGGTCTGGTATAGCGCTCAGCTGGACAGTCTGGCTCATTAGCATAAACTGTAGAGATTCACCCAGTCTGTTTGAAGGTCCCTGGTTCCAACCCAGCACCAGTCAAAGGGCAGCCATCACAGAGCACCCAACCAAAACGATTGACAGCCCTCGTGTGATCACTGCCCATACTGATGGGAGCACTTGGACCTCTTTGGAGGGTCTCCTAGCCAGAGGCGGCTTCACAGGCTGATTAACATGGTGGTTGCTCACCTTGGCGTGGTAGGAGATGGTGTTCTTAGCCACAGCACACTGCTTCTCTACCAGGAAGCAGAACCGTCTCCTCTCCTCTGTGAGCGCTGTCTTATAGCCATCAGAGACGTGGTTTTCTAGCTCACCTTGTTTGTTGCTGATCGCATCGATGTACTAGGGAAAGAAGACAAGCGAACAGGTTATTGGAAGCAGGGGCAGCTCTATATGTATTTTGCTGCCCCAAGCACGGCAGTCAGGCAGCTTTTGGTGGCGCGCCTGCAGGAGGTCTGCCGGTCCCGCGCCTTCGGCATACTCGCCGCTGAATTGCTGCCGAAGCAGCAGGCCCTCCCACAGGCATACCGCCAAAGGCAGCCTGACTCCCGCCCTCACGGCGACTGGCAGGCCACCCCCCGCGGCTTGCCGCCCCAGGCACGCGCTTGGTACGCTGGTGCCTGGAGCCGCCCCTGATTGGAAGGGGCATGTGGTTAATCTCTGCACACCCAGCACTGCGTGATTACCTGTGCCTCAATGGACGTTTGAAAAATATCACCTGCAAACCCAAAACAAGACAGAAGTTCTTTTGGGTACGA
This sequence comes from Trachemys scripta elegans, assembly GCF_013100865.1. NCBI lineage: Eukaryota > Metazoa > Chordata > Testudines > Emydidae > Trachemys > Trachemys scripta. The sequence continues at coordinate 32,772,607 of NC_048311.1, forward strand.
ATCCTGTGCATTGCCATGCCTGGATATTTGCTCCAAGAAATAAATGCAGCATTAACCTGTATGTCTCTTCGCTTCTCCCACTAGAGAGAACATTATTGAAATACTCCACACACAACTCTTACAATTTTGTTTGGATTTAAAATTTGCCTGCAAGCACAGAACATTTATATGCACACACACACACACACACACACACACGGGGGTGGGGGTGTGTGTGCACATCCACGTGTGTGCGTGCGCACACATCCCTCCCAACCATCCTTTACTCATCCGAACTCCCCCACACAAAGTTACTGACTCAGAACGTGGGCTTCGAAAGTCGTGTGGGTGGCTGGGAGGACGGCAGAGCCGAACTGCCTTGCAGCTGCCCTCTCAAACACCCACACCTGGGTAGAGCTAATGCTCTCAGACCGTACACACTGCCTCTGCTGCTTAAACCCTGCTGGCTTTATGCTGATAGGAATCATGACACTTCCATTTGCAACAGCATCCGAGAGCGCTCTCCTTCCAAGCAAACCATGGGCAGTATTGTTATCTCACACACACACACACACACACACACACACACACACACACACACACTGATCAACACAAGAAGCTACAGAAGAGAGACCAGGGAGAGGCTGGTGAGCAAGACAAGAACTGTTCCCCTCCCCTTATGCCTCACCTGCCCCCCCTCCCCAAATCCCTCGTGCTCACCCATGCCGCAGCCCCAGAGGCAGGAATCTGGCATCCCCTTTCTCTGTGGCCGATCTAGAAAATGCATTGAAAAACTAAATGAAACCCATGAGCACAAAATCATTTCTGGCCACCTCTTTCTCCAGCCATGTCCAGGCGCAGACTCCATAATCTGCCCTGAACGGCTCCCGTAACGCACGCTGCCTGGCCAGCCGATCTGTCACTAGATAGACTACTGGCAAGAGCTCACTGAACTCTACTGCCCCGTACCTCAGAAGATCAGCAGTAGGGCAGCTGAGTCAGTAGGCCTTGCGCAGGATTCCCTATGGAAAGGCAGATGCCAGTACTCACCCCTCTATTCGCATTCGCATCAAACACACACACAAACCTTCAGCAAATCAGACTATTCTGCAATAATCCCATTTTGCTTTTGCTACTTAGCCCTCAGGTACGTAGCTTCTGCATGTGAACTGCACGCAAGCGACACAAAAATCAGCCAGGCCCACTCTGGCCCAGCACCACGTATAGCTCGGTTTTTCACCTTCACCAGTTCCTCTCTAACTGGGTGAGTTTTGTGCTGGGGGAAGAAGCCACCAAGACAATAGCAACCTCCACCTGCCCAAAACATCCGTCGGCTCAGCAAGGGCAACTGAAGCTTCCTGATCAAAACAAGCAGGATGACCTCTGGGACCTGAGAAGAGTTGCACAAGCCATGCCCACGGATGGCTTCCATCCCCAGCAAGCCCAAGGGGGGTGCTTCTTAGTAACAATTGTTATGGAGGATTCGGAGACAGACGCCTCAAAGTCAGTTACCAGCTGGGCTCAGGCCACAAATTCTCTTTCCACAGGACCCCAAGCAGTGTGACCATCTGTCAATTCGGGCTGAATTCAAAAAACAGACAAGCTAGACTGGAGAGGTTCTGAATTCCTTCACCAATTCCCTGTGCCTTCTCCTCAGCAGCTACCAACACATTTATGAACCTGCTATTCGCTTCTCAGACCGTTTGTGCCAATGCCCCGTTTCAGGATTCCTTTGTCCTTCAGAATGCTTCTGTACACTTCAAGCGATAGAGCATCAGCCTTACAAAGCATTGCACGCCATCTACGCATCCCCAGCCTCGTATCTTTCAAATCACATCCAAGAGAAACACTTCTCCCCTTCTGAAGAGCACTTGTAGCTTGAGAGAGAAGGTGGGGGAGGTAATATCTTTTCTGGGGCCCACTGCTGCTGGTGAGAGAGAGACAGACACAAGCTTTCGAGCTTTGCCCAGAGCTCTTCTTCGGGTCTGGGAAAGGTACTCAGGCCTGGTCTACACTAGGAAAATCCACACCCCAGAGTAACACAATTAAACCGACCTAATCCCTGGTGTAGACAGTGCTAGGGCAACGGGACAATTCTCCCGTCCATCTAGCTACCACCTCTCGGGGAGGTGGATACTTATGCCAACCAGAGAACCAATCCCATCAGTATAGGTAACAGGGCAGCTGCGCCACTGAAGCATTAAATGTACACAAGCCCTCAGGGTGTCCCAGCTAAATCCAAGAGGGAACAGATTAATTAGCATAAGTAGTTAACACATTGCAAGGGGCCACTCAAGGTGAAGTGGCCAGTGAACACCCAGACCTGAAGAAGAGCTCTGGGTAAGTTCTGGTCTCTCTCCCCAACTGAAGTGATATTATCATCCCCACCTTGTCTCTCCACTATGCTGGGACTGACATGGCTATAACACCACTGCATACTTGTAACTTTGAGCGACATACGAACGGCCAGACTGGGTCAGACCAAAGGTCCATCTAGCACAGTATCCTGTCCTCTGACAGTGGCCAATGCCAGGTGCCCCAGAGAGAATGAACAGCACAGGGAATCAAGTGATCCATCCCGTCGCCCATTCCCTGCTCCTGGTGAACAGAGGCTAGACACCCTCCCTGCCCATCCTGGCTAATAGCCATTGATGGACCAATTCTCCATGAACTGGGCTGGTTCTTTTTTGAACCCTGTTATACTCTTGGCCTTCACAATATCCTCTGGCAAGGCGTTCCACAGGTTAACTGTGCACTGTGTGAAAAAAATACTTCCTTTTGTTTTAAACCTGCTGCCTATTAATTTCATTTGGTGACTCCTAGTTCTTATGTTATGAGGAGTAAATAACACTTCCTTATTTACTTTCTCCAGACCCGTCATGATTTTATAGACCTCTGTCAGATCCTCCCTCAGTCATCTCTTTTCCAAGCTGAAGTCCCCGTCTTATTACTCTCTCCTCATACGGAAGTCATTCCATACCCCTCATCATTTTTGTGAAATAAATGTTCCATGTAAAGGGAGGGTTCAATACTACATATGCTCCATTTCCGCCTTGCAGGGAAGGCGATCTCCGACTTGTCATGACCAGCTTTACAGCCTAGCCCAAATTACAGGAGGTTGTGGACAAAGTTCCCCTGGAAGTGAACCAAATATGGAATTTTTCCACCCCTCCACCATTTTCTGCCTCTTTCTCACTGAATATGGAGCAAGTCACAGTAGTTGTCGGTATCGGTTCTCAGAACAAAATTGGGATGAAACGCAGGGGAAATAAAAACAGACACCAAGATTAAGTAATTAAGTAATAAATTTGTTAGTCTCTAAGGTGCCACAAGTACTCCTGTTCTTCTTTTTGCGGATACAGACTAACACGGCTGTTACTCTGAAACCTGTCAAGATTAAGTGACTTGCCCAAATCCACAGAGCAAGCCCATGTCAGAGCTGGGATTAGCATTCGGAAATCCTGGCTCTCAGTCCTGTGTTCTGATCATGCCTCCTCAAGACCAAATCCTTGGGGAATCCTGCTTTTTGCACACAGGAGAGTCTTCTGGCTAGTTTGACCTGGATCTCCCCCACAGGCACCAAGCAGACAGCAGTGAAAAGGAAGGAAAAAACCAAACCTGTTCTGCACCCAGAAACTGCATTAAAAAAACACCACACACTTCAAAAACGATTCCCAGTCTTCCCCACTAATCTGGCCAGCCCGTGTGTTTTGAAACCTACATAACAGTGTTCTGTGCACACTATGAAACAAGCTCACCCAATGCGTTTGCAGAATGCAGCAGGTAGGCTCCAATTGATCGGAAAAGGCTGTCAGCATCATATGGTGTCAAGTATCAGAGGGGTAGCCGTGTTAGTCTGAATCTGTAAAAAGCAACAGAGGGTCCTGTGGCACCTTTAAGGCTGTTAGTCTTAAAGGTGCCACAGGGACCCTCTGTTGCCTTTTAGCATCATATGGGTGGATAAAGGGAGGGGAAAAAAGGAAGCATCTTACCATTGTATTGGCTCAGTGCAGGAGGTGTTTCATGGGGCATGCCAGAAGATCAAACACCCACTATTTGTTCTCCCCATGAATGGGCTCAGAGGGCAACCTCCAAGACACAATTTCAAGTCTTTGTGAATGATTGCGGTGCTTCACAAACCCTGCAGGGGCTGTCTGGGCATCAGGGGAGGAATTTAGGGAGAGAAGGGGCACAGAAACCCTCTGTAATAGAGTAACGTCCCACTATCTCAAAAAACACTACGGACTGACAACTCAGGAAAGTGTTTCTGGGTTTCTAGGTTGATAGAGAGCCTTCAAATAACTTTACCCTCATTCCGGTATAGGCACCAGCTAAAATATGCACAAGGAACAAAGATGACCTAATTAGCAATGTGAGCACTTCATCGCTGCACCAAGGGAGCAAAGAATATTAGATGGGAGAGGAATTCTGTTTTAAAATAGCTTTCACTTAAGGCCTGGAGTCATGGAGACCAGAACTTGTGTTGAAGGAAGCTGCAGCTTTGCTAGGGTGACCAGATGTCCTGATTTTATAGGGACAGTCCCAATATTTGGGGTTTTGTCTTATATAGGCACCTATTATCCCCCAACCCCCACCCCGATTTTTCATACTTGCTGTCTGGTCACCCTGAGCTTTGCTCCCAGGGTGAGGGAGGGAAGGGAAATAAGGAAGAGTAAAACCTTGCAAATCACAAAAACTGGACAGCCTCACAAGACACAGAATTATCCCTGAAAATTGGTGACTAATCCCAATTAGCCTAGGAGCTCTCTCCACTTAAAGCACTGCAAACTGCCTCCATTGTTCTCCAGGTGGGGGAGGGAGGCACTCACAGCCAAACCAGCAAGGTGAAAGCCATCATCTATGCAGAGAGCACAGGAGGCTGCCCTAAAAAGGAGGCACTGCCCACGTGAATCATTCCCGGAACAGCAGCCATTCTTCCAGCCTACAGCTTTAACTCTTGGGCTGCTGGAATCTGTTACAAGACAACACCTGTAAGAGATTCTGCTAGAAACACAAGCAAGGTCTGTTTAGCAAATCAAGAGAAGTACCCTCAGTAGAGCTTACTGAATATTTATAACAACAAACAATTAACTTGTGTGGTGCTCTGAGTTGAAGGACCAGGTTTTCCCCTCCCTGTAAGCAGCTCATACCTAGGAGGAATAAGGACAAATATATCCTGGTGGGAGATTATGCAACAGAGGAAGAAAAAACACAGTGGTGCAGGCTGGAAGCAACCATCATCACTAACACAAGACGACTGGAGATTGCAAGATTTTAGACCAATAAATTTATCCCAGATGCTGGCACAAAAGTTAACAAATTAAGGCTAGAGGTATATAAAAATATAAATGTTAAGAAGGATCAAAAAAATCCTTGAGACAAACACTAATTCCGAGCAGAGAGTGATCAATTTATAGTCAGTGCAGGCAAAATAGCAGATGTCATATTTGGATTTCACTAAAGCATTCAATCATCATGTATTGTTACTGCGTAAATTAATTCAAATGATGTTGGATAGAAACAATTCCACGAAAAACTAGCTAAGAGTGAAAACCAAGGGCAACGCTAATCAGCAATGTATTGAGTTGTACTGCAGGAATCCGCATCAGGGTCCCTCTTTAATAAATGACTGAAAGGAGAGAGTGAACCATGTTAATGAAATCTCCCAGGGATGGAAGTTGGGAGGAGTTGCAAACGCCCATGAGGACTAAAGGGGACCTGGCAAACAAAACAATTTGGCTTGGAAAAAAATAAATAAAATCACAAGCTAAGGGCTAGTCTACACTAGCAGCTCTTTAACGTGGCTCGTGTAGTCACGGCAGAGCGCTGGGAGATAGTGCTCTAAAAAACCCACCTCCACAAGAGGCACAGCTCCCAGCACTGGGGCACTGTTTACATTGGCGCTTTACAGCGCTGGAACTTGCTGTGCTCCAGGGGGATGTTTTTTCACACCCCAGAGAGAAAGTTGCAGGGCTGTAAATTGCCAGTGTAGACAAGCCCTGATACATCTGGGGGAAAACAAACACCACTCCTCAGCAGAGGGAAGCCAGTAACACCGCAGGAGACTGCTAGACTGACGGGTTTACAATGGGCTGTGGCAGCAGAAACGGCTAATGCAATTCTGGGCTGCATACACAAATGCACCCCATCCCGAGTAGGGAGGGAACAGTCAATCTATAGCTCTGGTGGGAACATACCCGGAACACTAGTTTTTTGGAAACAGACTCTAAAGACCAACCAGGGAGATCAGAGTGATAGATGAAGGAATTGGAAGGATTCAGAGAGCTAAGGGACTACCATGATGTGAGAACATGGAAACCACCTACAAGGTTTTGAAAAGCGTGAGCTCCAAAAGCAGAGGATTTATTGAAGGTGGCACAAAGGGGAATAATTAGAAGTAATGAGATAAAAATTCAGAAACGGAAAAGCAAGGCTGATTACCAGGGAAAGCTTCTTGTTAGTGAGACCTATCAGCCCCCTAATCATTTTTGTTGCCCTTCACTGGACTCTCTCCAATTTGTCCACATTCTTTCTGTAGTGGGGGACCCAAAACTAGACACAGAACTCCAGATGAGGCCTCACCAATGCTGAATAGAGGGGAATGATCATGTCCCTTGATCTGCTAGCAGTGCTCCTACTAATACAGCCCAAAATGCCGTTAGCCTTCTTGGCAACAAGGGCACACTGACTCAAATCCAGCTTCTCGTCCACTGTAACTCCTAGGTCCTTTTCTGCAGAACTGCTGCCTAGCCACTCGGTCCCTAGTCTGTAGCAGTGCATGGGATTCTTCCGTCCCAAGTGCAGGACTCTGATGAGGTTCAATAAGAACAAGTGCAGATTTCTTTTGGCCCAATCCTCTAATTTGTCTAGGTCCCCTCTGTATCCTATCCCTACCCTCCAGAATAATCAATGCATCAGCTGAGTGACGAGGGGCAACAGGCTACTTACTGGAGTTGCTGCCTTTTGAATGAGAAGAGAGCGCACTCAGCTAGTCAGTAACAGATCCGCATTTGAGGCTCAGTCCTGAAAGTCTCTCCGCACACTGGCCGCAAGCCACTAAAGTGCATGTGTAGCTCCACTGAAGTCAAGACTTCAGAGAAAGGTTTTGGCACTCAATTATACATGCAGAGTTCCCGCATATCTACTAGCATGCTAGTGAGTCCATCATTATTTTAACATATGACATTTTAGGGGGCTTGTATGTTTTGTTTTGAAGAATGATCTGGAGATACTAACATCTCTCTCCAAGACACACAAGCAGCTAGCAGACCTCAGGCTGTGAAATGAGCCAAAGATGCTCTTAACCCTCTCCTTTGTATGGTAAACAAACCAACCTTCCTCCTGGATTGGAGAACGCCTGCAAGTGGGTTTCCATGGAAGCCACACCACATTTCGTTTTCTTTTGCAAAGAAACAATCCCTCTAGAACAGTCAGTCATTCTCATACTTTTGTACTGGTGACCCCTTTCACCTAGCAAGCCTGAGTGCAGTCTCTCCCCCCACCCCCCTTTATAAATTAAAAAATTTTTTTTTGGACATGTACCACCATTATAAATGCTGGAGGCAAAGTAGGGTTTGGGGGGAGGCTGACAGCTCGTGACCCCCCATGAAATAACCTCATGACCCCCTGAGTGGTCCCAACCCCCAGTTTCAGAACCCCAACTCCAGAAAGCCCAACTTCAGAGGTTCTGAACATGGACCTATGAATATGCAAACACCTCATTTCATAAACACTGTCCTACCACATTAGCACACTTAAATCTGTAAGGGGAAATCCACTCAGAATGCTCTTGGCACAGTACTTCCCTTAGTAGTCAGCTCCCCACTCTTTGGGAGGAGACTGGGATAAATAGTTGCAAGATACACAGCACTGACCCCCTATTCAGGTGGGTCTCAGCAATGGAGATGGAAAAGAATAGCCATCATTTTACTCACTGAATTCTGCAATAATATTCAACTTAACTGACAGTTTTCCCCCATTTGTGCATTTGAGACAGACACTGCAAATATCACAGTATTTGGGGATTATTCCTAAATGCCTTTATTCACCAAAGAGCATTCAAAACGACTATGCTAATGCAAGTTAACCTGCAGAGACTTCGGCCTTTTCCTGCCATTCCTCTGCACTGGGTGCAACCCCCCATTCGGATTCACTGCGTTGTCGCTTCATTGAAATGCCCCCAAAACGCCTCTCTTCCACGCTTGTCCTCTAGAAGTGATGCCAGAGTGAATCCCTGCACTGAGCTAGCCATGTTCTCTCTGATAATTCCCCCCTCACCAGCCTACTGCAGCTGACCCCCCAACTGGCATTTAGGTTGTAAGCGTTTTCAGGCAGGGACCATGAAGCACCCACTGCATCTTGGGAGGCTAGGTAACAGGATCAAAACAAGACAGACGAAGGGGCTTCACATCAGTAGATCTCAAAGCCCTTCACAATCTTCATGTATTTATCCTGTGATGCAGGGCAAGGCTGTTTTCCCATTGTCCAGATGGGAAGAGAGTCAGAGAGGTGCTAAGGGACTTTGTAAAAGGTGTCTCAGAACAGGCGATTTCAGGCAGAGCAGGGAACTGACTCCCAGTCTCCCAAGTCCTAGGCCAGTGCCCCAATCACTCAGCCATCTTCCCTCTCTAAGGAACAGCCCACTTATTTTTTACTCAGGACGTAATGCACACTGCCTTATTACCTCCTTGCGTCGCACGATGCCCTGAACCTGTGCCCAGTGGGCCAACAAGAGGTACTGGTCACACTTCCAGTTTGTCAAGCCCACTTCGCCACTACCACCACCGAGGCACCATCTTACTAGTCTGCGCTCTGCCCACCTCTTCCTTCATACCCCGGCCAGCGCCTTGCCACCCCTGAGGATTCCCTTCCCCTTGTTCTGTTCTATCTCAATGTGCTCAGAGTCAGGTTCTCAGCCACTTACGTCCCCATTTCAGTCCACAAATCTCTTGTTAAACAAACTGTTCATCTGCTGTAAAGGCCCAACAGACCCACCCCAAGGCAAGACACAACTGACATTCTCTCTGCATGAAACACTCTGCAGAGGGAGCAGAGATGTGTGGCTGATTATTGCACTAGCTGAAGCGTATCCAATGGGAAATGTGCACAGGCAATTCTAACACACAAAGCTAATAAATCAATCATTGCTAAAAGTCAGGCCTCCTGTTTCATTCCTCCATGATCTAGGGTCTTTTCTCATTACATTTCCTCTCTCACAGGACTGTTCTTCAGGGTAGAAACCTCGTTTTCTTACTTCTCTGTAAAGTGCCATGCACAAATGACATTAAATAAAATGCAAAGAACAGAAACCAGTTGCTCTCTTCAGCTGACTATGTGGGCGTTTTGAGATCAGCCACTTAAAACAACTCCTCAATAGAGAGCATCTAGGATCGGTCTTTGTGAACTAGCAGCATGCAGAGCCATTTTTCTACTGAAGGACACATTTCAAAGTTATCCCAAACCTGAGCAGAAATGAACTGTAAGGGCAGTTTCCAGGAGACTAATTTGGGGCATCTCAGCTCAGAGGGGAAAAAAAAAAAAACCCACTCAGTGCTGGAAGTGTTTAACAGCGACTTACAGCTTTGCTAACCTACACTGCAGAGCTCAAAGACCTGTGCTTGCTAAGGCCTAGACCTTAGTGATGAAAGGCTGGTGGTCTATGGCTGGAGCAGCTGGGTAACTGACTAAAAAGGAGAGTAGAGCCGGTTCCTCCTCTCACTGTCCCGCCTTTTACGAGCAACTCACCAATTAGAGACCTTGAAACAAGCGCAGCAAATACCTTGATTGGTCACGGTTCCTCTAGCACGGAGTCACGGGCTCACTACCTGAAACAGCCTAAGAGTCAGGGGCTTCTCCGAGGCCCAGAACATCGAGAACTGGGCTGGAAGTTTTACACCAGGCTCTCATGAGGTTTCCAGGACCAGGTCAGTGCTTCCACCCAATGGCGTGTTTGGCTGCTTCAGGAGCTGGCTATAACTAGGAACTGCAGCGGCAAGAACTCAGAAAAACCTTCAGTACAAGAGGTGGGGAGAGAGTTTTAGGTGGAGCTAACGGCTGATATTTATTAAATTTAAACCTCATCTCCCAGCCCTAATTTGAACAGGTCCAGAAGAGAAACAAGTCTGGCCAATGAGATAAGGCCAGAGAAACACAACCTATGAGCAAAATGCTCGGAACCTGCACTGGAGAGATTTTAATTGGGCTCCCTTTTTATTCTCCCTCCGGTGATTGTACTCAGCACTTCAAGAAATCGAGCCGGATTCATTTTTAGTGTTTTAAACTTCATGTCAATTATTCAGCGCCTCCTCCGAGCTTTGACATAATTCTTTTTATTGGTCTTTATATAAAAGCTGGTGGCCTCATTACAGCAAAGTCCTTATCAATTAGGATTGCCTGACCTATAACTAAAATTATTTCTCCTTATGGGAATATCAAAGTGAGGCTTCAATTACAAAACCTTTATGAAAACTACAAGCTATTTGACCCAATGGCATTTCAAGTGTTCAGAAAGGAGAAGAGTATGCGTATGTACCCGAAGGCACTAGATACCTGGCCCAGGAGTTCTACTCCAATCACGTATCAGTGTAACTTAACCTACCCTCTACATAAGGCTGCTGCTGCCTGTGTCCCCTCCCCTCCCCTCCCGTCCCCCCACACAGAGCGACCGGAATAACCTAAGTACGAATGAAAACCTTGCAACATTAGCAAGTCCCCTGGCTGGAAGAAGTCTGTTGTACTCCTATACTGTTCTTGCCAATGCAATATAAAGAGGATGGGTGAAGTCTCTAAGAACAGGCAAGTGTCACAGTTCCAGGATGAGTTGTACCTTTGACCCCTTAGCCAGTCTCTCTGTGGGCACCCTTCCAAGAGGCAGGCCCAGCACCTGCACTTCTTTCAGAGTGAAAACCTGCCGTTCACTCCACTTTTAGACTGGGTCTCCAGGTTACAGCACCCTTGTTTCCTCAGCAGGTCCAACTGGGTTTCTTCTAGGAGCTGCAGACAGTAGTAAATGCAGCGACATTGAGTAACTTGTTCAAAACAAGTATTATTTATCCATAGGAACACAGCAGTCAGAGAAGAGGGTTAAAATAATGAAAGGCATTTTATTATATATTTTTAAACTTAGCCTTTCCTGCAAGACTTAAGTGGGTTGACTTACCCCTGGTATCCCACTGTCCTGAGGACTGGGTTACAGTCAGTTTCTCAGCAGACACTACCTACCCCTCAGCTTCAGGGCTGAGATTTAAACCGTTATCAAGTTCTTTGTTCAAGGATCCCCCCCACCCCATTCTTGGATTCTCCTCTCCCCCAGTTATCAGCCCACCTGCTGAGACCTTCAAAGGTTTTGATACCTGTATTGTTGAAATCTGAGCTTCAATTATGGTTGTTGGTTGCTTTATAGGGAAGAGGTCAGAATATTTAGCACAACTACAAAAAGAGCTTTCAAAATAAATTCTTTGATTTCTGCTTTTCTGATGTTGCAAATCACACAGAAGCCTACCTGGCTGAACCAACATTGGGGGTGGGTGTGGGTGGTGGGAAATCAATTTAGGGCAGTGGTCCCACATTTTTTCTGTCATGCCCCCCCCCCGCATAATGGGAATCTGTCTGCAGCCTGAGGCTGGGGTGCTGGGAGCAGAGGCCAGAGCAGGGCTGGATGGCACTTCCTCCCCACCCTCCATGGAGCATGACCCCTGCACCGCCATGCCCCCCTGAACATTTCTCTGTGTCCTCCTGGGGGGTGCTCCCCACAGTTTGGGGAGCACTGATTTAGGGGGAGCATTGATATTCAGCAAGTCAATAAAAGTGATCCCAGAAACGGATAGTGTTTTCAGACTCAACTGTACTAGACTCAGATTTAAGCTTCGTTACCCAAAGCAACTGTGCTTCAAAACAAAGAGACAGACCGATATTGAGCAATCAGCTAATGCAACGTATTAAATAGCGATAACCAGGACAGAAGATCATCAATACACAAGTCAACAACTAGCCACACTGGGAGTTGCTTGTAGGTGCCAACACCATAACGTGCAAGCAGAGCTTTTCCCATTGAAAATCATATGATGCTTCCGCCACTTAGCTACATTAATCTTCAGAGTCCCTCCCTCACCCACTAAATACTCTAGTGAAGGAAGCAAGCATGACAGGAGAGCTCACACTTCAGCTGGAACATTCAGACAGGCAGGTGATTGCTCAGGCAAGGATTAGCTCGGTCCTGGCATCCAAGCTGTTCAGAGAGAAGGGGCTTTACCAGCTCTGCTTTGGGCTCATTTGGAAGTGAACACTGACACGTCCACTTTAGTGGAGTCCTGCGAGCAAGCCTGTCTGTGTCTGCTTGATCAAGCCTCACCTCAAATCCCTATTCTTCCCAGAGAGAAAACATACAACTTCCCACATACAAGATAAACAGCAAAACAAAGTCTGAATGCCTGATCCGGATTAGCCACTGATCTTTCCCTTTGTGAAAGGGAGAATAAAAGCAGGAGTTCGCCAGAAGAATCACAGGTGAGATGAGGGATATTTGTTTGGCCTCAATTCCATTAGCCAATCTGACATAGCGGGCAACTCTTAAGCCATTTCAAAGATTAGATTCATCATGGCCTTGCTCTGCCACACGGTATGCCAGAAACCAAACAGCTTCAGGAGTCTTATTTGTCTAGTCCTGGACACATCCTAGTTAGACGTGGAAAGGATGTGCTGGAGGGTCTTGGAAGGCTGAGATAGTGGAGGTGGGGGTGGAGGGAATGGAACGGGAAGAAGTCAAACACATTTTGAGCCTATTCACAGAGCAGCCACTAGTCCTATCCTCCTGGGGCACGGACTTAAGCTTCAGTTTAATTTCAGGACAAAATGACAAAACGGCTGTAATTCAGCAAACCAAGAAACGGCACAGAAGAGCAATTACACTTCCTGCAGTTCTAAATACGAGAACAGAGAACACTGCATAGGTTCTGAATCCTGGCTGTTTAAACAGTCACTTGTGTTTAAGTGATACGATAACTTAAATCTAGGAGTCCTCAAGTTTTTTTTTTTTTTTTTTTTTTTTTTTAAATGGAATAGAATGACTTTTCTGTAACTGCCAGGATATTTTTCCAACAGCAACTTCTCTCACTACAAAACAAACTCATCTGCAACACACGTGCCTTCAGACACTGGCTCAGTGAAGCATGGCTCCACCTTACTAGAGTCTCTAGAAGTGCATCCTCAAAGCCCCAAGTTGGTTGGTTTTAGAAGACAACAACCACACAGACAGTGCTAAGTCAGGGTATAAAACACCCCAAAAACTCAGAAGTTGGCAACATCTGAGCCAAATGCCAATTCCTCTGCCAAGAAGCAAGTGGTTCTCTAGTTGAAATAAGCAGAGTTGTCAGAGATCAGATATTTGTGGAACTAGACTGGACGTCTGTGTGACATCAGTAGCTGTTCAGCAGAGAATTCAGAGCTGCCAATAAAGCGGGGATTCTTCACTTCCAATGCTGGCAAGTTTTTCCATCCTCTGTACCCCCGGCAAGAGGTTTCCTCCTCAAACCAGCTGCTCTTTAGATACAGGAAGTCAGTCGAGATCAGCTGAAGAGGAAAAAGAAAACACAGACGATGGTGGAGCTCCACTCCTGAGCATGGCAAGCCCTTGTGCTAAGCCAACACAAGAAACAAGAGTGGAAGAGTTCTGGGTGGGGACAAGGCCCAGACCCAGGATGACTACACCTGGCATGCAGCCCACATGAAACTGCTGTAGGGCTGTGTTACATGGTTCCACTCCACATACTAAATCAAAAGCTATGCCACTTCCTATTGCCAAGCCACATCCTCACACCAGACCTCTGCTATCCGAGGAACAAGACATTTCCATTCCTCCACACGCGATTCTCCACAGGGTGCTGTACGTTGTCCTTCTCCCAGGGCTCGCTGGATTTCAACATTTATCCCAAGTTTTCCAGTGAGCATTTATGGCAAGAGTCCACTTGAGCCTATGGCAGTTCGGGCATCCTGGGCCAGCAAAGGGGCTTAGCTGTTTTGCTAATGCTGCCCAAAAATCATGCTTTCAAATCCACCGTAAAGAAAAGGGGGAAAGAGTTTTAAGAGTGGCCCAAAAGAGTTTGCTCTTTTTTTGCTTTTTTTCTTTTGAGGACATGAAGCCCCAACAAACTGAGCAGCACAGCACAGAGATAAATCAGCACCACTTGGTCAAATTCGGCAATGCCAACTTTTTATTTTAATCCAGAAAAACCCAGCAATCCAGCAGTTTTCACAGCTCTTTTTAAGCTTAAAAACCATTGTAAGGTTTTTCCAAAGAGATAAGCTCTTCCTAAACTCCTACTGTAGAAAGATTAAGTGCTTGAAAGATTGATCCGGTTTCTTTCCCTTTACCCAAAACAAGTCATGCTAACAGAACTAACCTACATCTCTCCTACTTTGTGTCAAGAACATCAAAGGCTGAGTTAAGGGAGCGTCTGTGAATAGTCACCCTCTCTCTCTCTCTCGTATGGCTGAGAGGTGCAGATGAAGGAGGAGAAGAGGAGAATTCATTTTAGCTAACTTGGAGGTGTACATCATAGGTGGGGGAATCCCTGCAAAAATAAGGACAATGCAGTCTCTAGGTGCTTAGATGACTCAGAGGAGATAAAGGAGCAGTGGCAGGATTTTAGTTCTCTTTGTCCATACGGGCAACATTCGTGAGCAAGCAATAGCTAATTGCTAATCTTGGTGCCTTGGATTTTCCTGCATCTAAAGATATCCTTGCCCACTGGTCTACCATTCCTTCTCTTTCAGCTGGCAATTGAGAAATATGTTGCAAGGAAGCAGATATTCAGAAGTGATTTAAAAATCTTTAAATTAAAAGTTCATTTGCTCATCAAATCTTCAAGCAGGATAAGCTAGTAAACAGGACTTCTCTGCATGTTTTATTATATCAATACACTTTAGATTGGCTTTTAAAATTGGCTTTGTAAACAATCTCAGGTGGATACAAGAATGTGTGCTAGAACTCAGGGTGCTGGGGGTGTGGCAGCACCCCTGGGCTTCAAGTGGTTTCCAACATACACAGGGTTCACAGTTTTGTTAAATGGCTCTCAGCGGCCCCACTATCAAAACGGCACTGGATAAATGATGCCTTAGGACAGATTAGTAAAAATTCAATACGCAGCATTTTAAACAAGCACAAGAATTATTTCTGGAAGCTTGAGATAAGAATGCTGATAAACACTTCCAGTTTTTCCCTTCAGTGATCTTTCTGCTCCACGCTGCTAACAGAATAACTCCCTCACCGAGTTTTAGTACAATTACAAAGTGTAGTCTCCCCTATATAACCTTCATTCTAATTAGCTGGTGAGTACTTCACATCTGCTTTTCAGTACAGAGAACTTCAATAAACCCAGGCTGAGGAGTTGTTACCTATGTTTAGGTCAGCTTAGGTAAAAAGAGAACATTTAGGAAGTATGATCTCATTCAAATAACCTTTGGGTAACTCTGATCCCAGGGGCAACATGGCTGCTGAAAGTTTTGCATTTGAGACAGGAGCTAGCAAGTCATCTGGCCGGTGGGTTAATTTTGCCTAACAGGAATGTGCCATTGATGCTGTATTTACTTCATAGCCGTGGCTAGAACTAACCGAGAGAGACAAGCAGAAAGAGCATTTTAAGCCAGAAGGTGTTTACAGATCCATGGATTAATTGCTTGCTTAAACTTGCACTGCTCCCAGATGTGTTGCAGGTGAGGCTTGAATCGGAGGTCAGTGACTTCCGCAAGAAATTAACTCATGCTATGAATACAGTCTTTAACCCTCTAAGCAACCCACCCCGTCAATACACCTTGTGCCACAATTCAGGTTCGATGTCCATTGCTGTCAATAGAAAGTGCAATAAAAACCTCACCGCACCAAGTCTCAGAGTCTGGGTCGATTGACTCAGGTTCACAGGGCTCAGGACTAAAAATTGCAGCATAGATGTTTGGGCTTGAGATGGAGCCTTGACTGAAACCCTGTGAGGAGGGTGGGTCTCCGAGCCCAGGCTCCAGCCCAAGTGTCTACCCTGCACTGTTTAGCCTATCCCTCCCCCAGCCCAA
Source organism: Trachemys scripta elegans (assembly GCF_013100865.1). NCBI lineage: Eukaryota > Metazoa > Chordata > Testudines > Emydidae > Trachemys > Trachemys scripta. The sequence continues at coordinate 32,788,645 of NC_048311.1, forward strand.
ACCTGAGTCAGCTGACCTGGGCCTGCCATGGGCATGCTGCAGGTCTTTTACTGCAACGTAGGACATACCCAGGAGAGTAATTCCTGATGCTCTGCATATGTCAGCAATGCCTTCTCAGAACTCTTTGTGGGATACATTGAAATGAAATATTATCCCCCATTTATCCCTGCCTGGAAATCCTGAAGCTTTAGCCTTTTAAAATGTGCATATAAAACAAAACAAAATAAAACACACCAAAGAAAACCACACTCCTCTCCAAGACACAAACTGCTGTGCACGGCTGTTCTTGAGAGAAGAGTGAGAGTCTCTCTGCCTAGGGTCTCAAATGCAGCAGTCTCAGGAGGGTGCAATCAAAATCTGATTAGAAAGCGGTATGCAGTTTTCAAGTATGCTTGAATCAAAAGTCACTATTTAGGTAAGTTTTTTGCTGTCTAACAAAAAACGCCTCCAGCGTGTACAAGCTGTCGTACCAAGGGAGTGGAGGGGGAGAAATGGATAGGAATTTAAAGCCAGGAGGCTACAGAAAATATTTCAGCAGAATGCGATCCAGAGGGAGATGTGTCCGACACTGGAAATTCACTGATCAGAGAAGAGTCAATCTCAGTCAATTCAAGGAGACAGAATTAATGAATGCACTGGCTGAATGGTTAAGGTGCTGGACTAAAAGGCTACTTCCAATTACCCTGCTGCAGAATGGGTATCCGATCCCATCAGGTTAGAGCAGTCTAAGGTGGTTGGACGGGATGCTGGGCAAAGGATTCCATCGTTTGCCGCTGGCTGTGAAACTGACTTGGGTCTGCCCAATGAGCCCAATTGACTTCGGACTCTTATACAATGCTTTTCATCAGTAGATCTCAATGCACTTTGCAAAATTGAACATCATTTGCCAGTTTAGAGAGAGCAGAGAAAAGTGAAGTGATTTGCCCAGGATCTAATGGCTAACTGAAGAGCCAGGTCTCCCAATTACCAGTCCCATGTTCTATCTTCTGGACCATGCTGCCTCCTTCTCTCCCTAAGGGTGCTCAGCTCATGTGAGACAGGAAAACAGGGAGCCATTATCGAAGGGGCTTCCGCGTTTGGGCTGCCACTGGGAAGTGATGTGTGAAGGGCAAAACAACATCCTATCTAGGGTAAGAATAGTAAGAGGCCAATATGGTTCCAGCAGGGGCTCTTTAAATGACCTGAAAAATCAAAAAGGAATCCTATGAGTGGAAACATGGACCAATTGCTAAGGAGGAGTACAAAAGAACAGCACAAGCATATAGGGATAAGACCAGAAAGGCTAAGGTACAAGAGAAGTTACACCTAGCAAGGCACACAAAAGGCAATATGAAGGGGGTCTACAAATACGTTAGGAGCAAGAGAAAGCCAAAGGGTCCTCTACCTAGCGAGGAAGAAGAGCTACACATGGAGGACATCAAGGAGAAGTATTTAATGCCTGATTTGCTTCAGAGTTAATTGTGACCAGATATTCAGCGCAAGTATTAACAACAAGAGGGGAGGAACACAAGCCAAAATAGGGAAAGAACAGGTGAAAGATGCATTCAAGTTGGCAGGGCTTGATGAAATCCACCATATGATACTTAAGGAACTATCTGAAGCGATCATGAAACCATTAGCAACCATCTTTGAGAACTCTTGGAGGAGGAGTGAGGTCCCCGAGTACAGGAGAAGGGCAAACACAGTATTTATCTTTAGAAAGGGGAACAAAGAGGATCTGGGGAATTACAGACCAGTCAGCCTAACTTCCATATCTGGAAAGATACTGGAACAAAATTATTCAACAATCAATTTGTGAACCCCTAGAGAATAATAGGATTAGAAGGAGTAGCCAACATGGAACTGTCAAGAATAAAACATGCCAAACCAACCTAATTTTCTTCTTTGACTGGGTTACTGATCTAGTGGGGGGGGGGGGGGGGGAAGAGAGAGAGAGGCAGTAGATGTGATATACCTTGATTTTAGTAAGGCTTCTGACAGTCCCACATGAGACACTAATAAGCAAGCTAGGGAAATGTGTCCAGCTGAAATTACTATAAGGTGGGTGTACATCTGGTTAACAGACCAACCTCAAAGAGCAGTTATCAGTGGTTCGCTGTCCAACTAGGAGGCCATATCTAGTGGCATGCACAGGGGTCTGTCCTGGGTCCGGTACTGTTCAATATTTTCATTAATGACTTGGATAATAGAGTGGAGCATATGCTTATAAAATTTATGGATGACACGAAGCTGGGAGGGGTTGCAAGTACCTTGGGAGGACAGGATTAGCATTCAAAACAACCTTGACAAATTGGAGAACTGATCTGAAATTAACAAGATGAAATTCAATAAAGTACAAAGGACTACACTAAAAAAAAAAATATCAAATGCACAACTACAAGATGGGGAATAACCAGCTAGGTGTTCGTACTGCAAGAAGGATCTGGGAGTTATAGTGGGTCACAAATTGCATAGGAGTCACCAATATGATGGAGGTGTGAAAAAGGCTAATATTCTGGGGTGCATTAAGCAGAGGGTCGTTTGTTAGACACAAGAGGTAACTATCCTGCCGTACTCAGCACTGGGAGGCCTCAGCTGTAGTACTGTGTCCAGTTCAGGGTACCACGCTTCAAGAAAGATAGACAAATTGGAAAGTGTTCAGAGGAGAGCAACAAAAGTGAAAAAAGGTTTAGAAAACCGGATCTATGAGACCAAGTTACAAAAATGGGCATCTTTAGTATTGAGAAAAGATGACTGGGGGGCAGCGGGGGAGATATTTGATAACAGTTTTCATATATGTCCTTGTCCACTGAAGGCAGGACATTGCTTAATCTGTAGCAAGGGAGATTTAGGTTAAATATTAGGAAAAACTTTCTAACCATGAAGAAAGCCAAGCTCCACAATAGGCTTTCAAGGGAGGTTGTGGAATCCCCATCACTTTAAGAACCAGTTGGACAAACACTTGTCAGGTATGGTCTAGGTATACCATACTCGGTATACAGGCAACTGGACTAGACGACTGCTCGGGGTTCCTCCCAGCCCCACATTTCTATGCTCCTATGAATTTAGCAAGCAATGGAGTACTCCGTAAGGCCCATTTCAGTCAGTACCACGGAGGGTATTGACAGCATCCTACCTGCAGCTCCTTGTCTGAGTACTTCTGAGGGTTTTTGCTCCCTTGGCTCTTCTTCCGAAGTTTTTTCAGCTCTGCCTGGCACTTCTCTAGCGCGTCCCCTTTGCTCCTTTGCTCAGTCTGGTATTTCTTCAACGCAGCCTGAATATAAAACAGGGGGAAGCTCTGAACAGCTGAAACAATGGCTCAGCAGATCAGCTGAGGTTTTCTGCTCCTAATGAGCACGGTTTACATTCTCCTTGTAGCAAAGGCCTCCACAACCTCATTCCTGAGGCAAGAGGCATGTTTTAGAACACTCGCATGTTTAAAAGGCAACTGTGCAGCCATCCTCTGGGAGACGAGGGAACACCAGATTCCCAATGACCCAGAAAGCAGAAATATCAGCACGTTGGTGGTTTCACGGTGGACTACCAATTAAGAAAAAAAAGGATCGCTCTCCTCTTTAAAAACAGCAGTCACTAGCAGCAATGAGAGAGAGACTGCATGCTCAGAGCCGGGAGCGCAGGATGACTGGAAAGCACCTGCATATTCTGGACACTACCACAATGCAAAGAAATAGTCATTCATAATTAGTATCAGTCCATGTACATTATACAGAAAAGGTTAAGTGCAGCCATCACAGGATTGAGATGGTTGAAGCCCACAGGTTTTAGAGCACTGGAGTATTTTTTGCTAAAAATCTGCAACATGGTGAGGGGCTGGTCTTCAACTCCTGCAACTGTATTCAGGATTACATGAAGGTAAATCGGATCCCAAACAAGCAGAGTCAAGGTGGAACACTTGCACCCCCATATTGACTAGGAGAAGCTTGGAATGCTGGTGGAGAAGGCAGCGGCAAAGAGAAAGTCAAAAGAAGAGCTGGGAACATGCTCGTGTTGTTTGATATATTAAACTAAAAAAGAGTTCTGATTTACTTACACTTAGATACCTGGAATCCAGTTCTACTTTCTGCTCCAGTTGCGTCAGTAGCTCGTTGTGAAAAGACTTCAGCTTGAAGACAAAAAAGTACATATTCTAGCAAACACTGACCTGGCCTTGAATCCAAATACAAAGGGAGAGCATGAGTGTGCGACGCAGAGGACAGTTTCATGAGGAAGAGACGAGGAGCTGTCTGCAAAGTAGGATGTATGCAGGCAACAGAAAGCTGATGGAGAGCAGTGGATGAAACAAGACAGAGCGTGAAGACAGACAGATAGTGGATACACCATAGAAAGAGGCACATTAACATTAGGGCAGCCAATTGGCTATGGAAAAACAGGTGTATAATTGGCTACATAAAGGAAGAGAGGCTGATGGTCTGAGAGAAAGGGATGGAAGCCCATATGGTGAAAGACCCAATAGGAGAGGCTGGATATCAGCAGGATAACAACCAAGTTTTAGATAAAGTCAGTCTATGTGGATAGGAAACTGAAACCCATTTTGTTCCCTGATCTCAACACTGGAGGACTTTGATGCTAACTGGCTCTGCGTGAAGCAGATTTGTTGAATAGCTGGCTCTTTTGTCCAGACAATACCATTTGCACAAGTGCTCTCTAGACATCCTAATTTTTTTTTGATCCTCCCTGTACAATTTATTCTTTTATTCAGTCAGGGTTTGCCAAGTGAGGTTTTTACTCATAGCTAAATGCTTGGCGATTATTTCACGCATCCCCTCTGTGCAGTACTGTGGTTGCATTTCCACACTGAAATGCAGCTAAAGGCCAACAAATTGCTGAGACACCTGCTGTTCCCCCTATGTATTTGGCCCATCCAGACTCCTCTAGAGAACATGTCTGCAAGCTGTACAGTACTTACCATCTCTTCCAACTGATTTTGAATCTGCCTGTGAACTTCTGCCATCTGGAAGAGAACATCCCCTAGAAAGACAAGAAACAGAAGGAGAGGGTTTTAAAGACACTCAGCTCTCTGTAGACCTCACGCACACCGATGCAGCTGGGGAGGATGGGGGCATTTGTCTCAACAAGATTGAAGGAATGAGAGATCAGACTAAGTGCTCTGCAGTTTGAGTTTACAGAATAAGCTCATTGCTCTTGGGCATTCATGGAGTGTGTTTACATCAGATGCTCATTTAAGTCTCAAGCATGCAGATGTTTAGCTAGGAGGTTTGGAAACCTACCTGCTGCCTCTTCTGATTATGCAACGCAATAAAAGGAAGGGGGAAAAGGAAGCAGCAGCAGCAGGAGCAGAGCACCCTGGAACCCTGCATACGTGCGACCTGTCCATACCGGAAGAGTCTCCCCACACTGGAAGCATAGTTCTGCTTGCTACAGCCAGCACGATGAGCACACGCCCGCTAGTGCAATCCCATTCCGGAGTCAGCACTGAACCTGTTCCCCAGCATGGCACTAGAGGGTGCTGTGGAGCTGAAAGTTCTAGCGTTTGGATAAGTCAGGATACAGAGACCCCCACCACTCGTGGTCATTAGGGATCCCCTCGACACTTACTCCAGGTGTATGGTCATTAGCCCTGGTGTCCTGGCCAAAGTTCAGACTGGACAATTCTATTCCGCATCCCTTTCCCCCCCAGTGTAGTTCAACAGGGAAGTTCTTCCTCACTTTCAAAGACTGGAGCATACAGTAGGGGTGACAGAATGGGTGCTGCATTCTCCCCCAGCCGAGAATGCACTGCAGTGGGGAGTAACCCACTCCCTTCTTTCTATAGCCAGGCACGGGTTTTCTGAAGTACTCGAAGATCCCTCAGGATAAGGGGCAATATGCCAGCCCCCCGTGGACGCGTTGGCGACAGAATAAAAGGAACACCTGCGAGAGCCAGTCTCTACTATAAAAAAAATATGGAACAGATGTAATTTGAGGAGAGGAGTTTCTTCAGTCCTAGAAGCAGATGAGGTCTGGTCAGAGGAACATACCACCTGGGAACGAAAATACCAATTCACAGAAATCCAGCAGCATCAAGGGCAGCAAGTAAGAGCCTATGTAATGGGCCTGGAGAGGCTGCTCAAAGCCCCATGATGCAAAGGTGGCACAGCTACCGTTAAGGAAAAACTGAGGGGGAAAGAAAAAAAAAAAAACAAACACACACCACACACACACCCCACACCCCCAAGTGCAGGAACAGTAGCCATAGTTACAGCAACTAATCCCAGCTCAGCCCTGCGTTTCTCACGGCAAGCATAGCCATTTTGAACCGGAGGAGCGATGCAGTTAGGAACTATTTTACTTTAATTCCTCTCAGCTGTCACCCCTCTCCAGCCCCTTCCTGCTCCAGAGGACAGGACGGCCACTCTGGGCTCTCCCACCGCTTGGCAGTGGCAGCTCTGTGGGGACCCACCTGAATGCAGGTGAATGGAGTCTCTCCTCTGACAGGAGTTCTCTGAGCTTCCAGCCTCTTGTATTTTACAGGGCAAGTGTCAGGGTCCCACTGAACTCACCCTGGCCACAGCGCTACTCAAGACAACACGCTGCTGACACTCAGGGCTGCCAAACGTCTCTTTCTGGATTATAACCCCCCTCCCAATACACAGTGCTGGGAATCGCACGTGGCAACAACGGATGTTCCAAATAACCCCGCAGGCCGATGGAGTCTCTTTCACGCAGCATTGGTTAATTCTGCTCTGCTCAGCACCTCACAGCCAGGCTGCAAGTGTCTGTCTATTAAAAGGAATGTAACAAAAACAAAGAGTCCTCACTAAAGATCATTCCCTGCAGAGCACCTCTGAGCTCCCGGTGCAGTGACTGGCAGCACACGCCCTGTCTTATACAGGACCAACCTCAGACAGCGCAATAATGCCACAGAAGCGACATCAGAGTGGGAAGAGCAGGCACAATCTCATCTCACGGGCAACACACAGGTGCCCAAATTAAACATGCTAAAAAAGGGGCTAGGAACCACATAAGTGTTTAAGACAGAGGTCTGACTTAAACCCACAACAGGCTGCAATTATGGAATTAAGGCTACTGCTCTGGCCAGCCATTGGACTGGGCTAGGCTTGACAGGGGCGGAGACCCATGCATTTTGCGTATTGTACCCTGGTGTGCAGCAACATGAACTGGGGTGGGGGAGGAAGGCCTGGCTTTTGTGGGCTGAATTTATTTGCACTTCCTCTCAAAGCATTTTCCCAACATTAAAAAGTTACCACCACTGAGATCCAATCCCTTATGTTATTATCATCATCAAGTAGATGGTGGGTAACAATCTTATCTACTTATGGCTCGATTGGGTAGGATTATTTATAACTGCACCTTTGGGAGTTGGCAAAGCAGGCATCCAATGCTGATGTGCCGACAGGCATTAAGCAAAGCCGCAGGGACAGCTGAATTGGATCGGGGGAGTGGGTGGGAGAGGAAGCCCAGTTTGGATTCCCCCATTTGAAACTTCACAGGACTCTGGCGTTTTGGGGAAAGTAAGCTTGTCTACAACCTGGTTCTGAGTCATCATCTCAGCCCATGCTCTTCTCCACAGGTAGATGCAAGGATCAGAACCTAGAGAACACACACATGGGCTGTTCTAGCCAACGAGCCGGCAGAGCCTCACCACAAGGCACCTTGCAGAGCAGTGTAAAAGTTCAATAAGAAGCTAGGCAACCTTTAATGCTCTCACGGTCAGCTGTTCCCATCACAAATCTCTGCAATGAGTAGTTTCATGCATGAAAGGGAAGGTCTGGGCAGAAGGTTAACACTACAAAATCTACAGGAAATTGCTCTCCGGTTGAGAGGTGAAAGTTAAATGGTTCTCTCTATAGGGAGGCCAAGAAAAATGATGCAATGTTATAACTCAGCTGTGATTTCTTCCACTGACAATGCATGAATACGTGTATTTTTATCTTCAAAGCACTCTGCTAACACTAACCCTCACACAACCACCTCCATTTCACAGGGAGCCAGGCGATGTCTCCAACATCACAGGAGGAAGCGTTCACGTCAGAATCATAAGTGGAACTTGGGACTGTCTGGTTTACACCACGCCTTTTGCTGCATTGTGCGAGGGCGGATGTTCTCAAAGGGTGTACAAACGTTCAAACACCAACCTTTCAGAGAACCAGCGAGAACCGTCTCTGCTCCAAGAAGTTTGCAGTCTAATTCAGAAAGATGAAAGGGCCCATCCCAAGCACTAGAGGGAGAGGTAACACCACCTCCACCCCCTTGGACCTCTCAAGACACATACTTTAAACCCAAGCCTAGAGACTTCTCCTGGCAAAGATTTTAAATCTTGGTTTACAGTTTCCTTTCCACATCAAACTCTTTGCCCCTTGCTAGACCAATGCCCTCGGAGTACTGGCGAAAAGTCAGGACACGTGGCACAAAGGAGTAGCTCTCCTCACCCAACAGCAGCAGCATCACAGACCTGGGCAACATGCTAGACATTTATTCTACCAGAATGCGAGCCATTCCCAGCAGCTCCCCAATCCAGGGTTCCTCCAGCATGGCCACAGGGATACTAGCAGCAGATAAAATGCACTTCTAAACCTCAACTAGCCTCTCCGGGACTATAGGATGTCTTGGCGTGGTCTGAGTGCTCACCTTGAGCTACACAAGTCTATAAAAGCCACAACCCAAGTCATTTTATCTTAAAGCTACTGCTAAGATAAACAGGGCCCGGCAGCAGGGAAGGGTTAAAAATCCATGAATAAAACCTCAAGGAAATTCAAATTTAAGCATTTAAAACGGTCTAGGACATGGATTAGAATCTGCAACATCATACTAATCTAGGACATGACAGCACATCTTCCGCTGCTGAGAGTTCGGTGGATTTATGGCTTATACCCTGCTAGCATCCAAAGGCCCCGATCCAGATGCGTGCCCTGTTGCGCAGGGCTTTGCGTAAAGGGACGAGTTACTCCCAGGATCACTGGAATGACAAATGTGCAAAGGTCACTCCCACGTCCAGGGTTTCTGCACCACATAAAACGATGTTCGGAATGGAAACGCCAATGCAACCGTCACCTTGCAGTGAACTCGCAAGTGAGGAAAGCACGTGGGTTACACAATTAGTTACGCACGTTAATTAACTCTCAACCCCCCACTTGACGGGGGAAAAGCAGCTAGTAGCGAAGACTTGCCTGGGGCCACATGGCAGCAATGGGAGTTGAACTGTGGCTCTCGGTCATACGCTCCGAACACACCTCTCTAAGTCCAGCCCGGAGTCAGCTAGTAGCAATGTCATGGTTGCAAAGAATGTAAACAATGATTGGATATACAAAGCAAACCGGAATTGCTATTTCAGTCTACATCTGACTCACACGACCATTTTCAGAGAACTATAGGCACCATTGTGAGTCCACTGGGCTCTAAACCCACCACACCCAAGGAGAAACCTCTAAACAGGTTGTTTCACATGGCTTTCTGGGGCTGCTATCAGCCACAGTTTGCATGCTAACCTCATAGAGGGTGGAACAATAAGCACAGAGCTGCACCTCCCTTTGTGCGGAGAAGTTTCACCTTGAGGTTTTCCAGGCCTAGGGATGGTGTCCACTACCATTTCCCCTCCCCCCACCCCGGGCACAGACCCATTATGCATTTCAATCAAGTGGTGAAGTGCATCAGACCACGGAGTAACTCCAGTCGGACAGAGAATCTCAACCAGGCTGCCACTTGTTCTAAAATCCATGAACCGATCCAACCTGCCTTGTGATGGGAGTGAGAAGCCGTGCTGGAGCTGGGGAAGCAACCAAACATGTTCAAAAAGGCCGAAGGGCTCAAGACAGTTTGCCATTAACTCACTAGAGTTGCAAGATTCCTGCCAATAGAAGTCTGATCTCCTCTACCACTGGGGAGAAGCGTTGGCTCCTGCCCCAGAGTTCTCATGCCAAACCAACAGCGGTCAGCCTGACCGGGGATGCCACCCCAGAGAGAGGGAAGGGCCAAGAAGTGAAAAGCCAACCCTGCTGTGCAGTCAAAGTAGCGAAGGCCTTGCCTTCACTGCTAGAGAAAGGTTTGTGAGTTATCCAGAGGAAAAAACAGTGCAGAAGAGGCACTTCGGTTTTACCCTGAGGAGCAGTTACCAAGGGCAACCTCTGGAGGGGATTTAGGACAACTTACCTTGCAGTAAAACAAGTGCCTGGTCTTCACACCTCAAGATAGCTCACAGGCATTAGTTACCCTCAGGTAAACAAAACAATCCACCACCACCACCTTCTCTAGCAGCGAAGGTAAGGCCAAAGAGGGACACAGTTACCCCTTCTCCCCCGCCAGACTCATTTAGCATTGACATTACCAGAGTACTGAACTGACCGTGAACCTCTTGACATTCAGAGGAAAATGCAAGAACCACTTTAACCAGGCTTCCTATGTAGGGTGACCAGATGTCCCGATATTAGGGGTTGTGTCTTATATATGCAACTACACCACTCCACCCCTCAGGGGGTGGGGGGGGGGGGGAAGAGAGAAAGTGCCCCAATTTTTCACACTTGCTTTCTAGGTCACCCTATTCCCACAACAAAACCACATTAAAAAAAATAAAGCAGCGAGGTCTAGCGCTTGCTGACAGCGGGGAGGCCTGAACATATCAACATTCACATGTTGAGTACCCATCAAATGCTGAGACCATGCTGGAGGACCCCATACATACCAATTGTCCTCTGTAGTGTAGAATACACAAAGAAAAACAGCAGCTGACTTAGAGCTTACAGACTAAAAATAAGACAGGACACACTGAACAAAACAACACAAACAACACAAAAGTGTTCACTTCTGGATTTATCCCCCGAGTATAAACTCACTTTTTGGAAGCATCACAAAGCAATTCTAAACGCAGGAGAAGAGAGATCGCTACAAGTATGCTATACAGAGTAGGTACCTCCTGACCAAAGTGGAACACTAACAATGCTGATGAAACAACCCTTCTCTCTTCCAGTACACCCAGGGCTCTCCCGGTTTGGTTCAGAAGACAGGACACATGCAACTGATTAAGAAAGTTGACTCTAATTAAAAAGAAAAAAAAAGACTGCAATTAAATAAATTGGGTACAACTTCAAAACTAGGTCTTCATTACCCAACGCTACCTTAAATGGAACATCGACAGAGCAAGAGGTATCAGGAGAGGAATGATACTTGTTTTTAAAGCCACCACTAAGATGATCATCTTATGGCCAAAGACAAGCCTGAAATCCAGCATTTGGATCAACTGAAACCCACCTGAAAACCAAACTGGATTCTAGGGGAACAGGTTTGTATGGGGATATTTGTAGTCCTCATCTATGAGCAACTTGGCAGCAGTTTTATTTCACGCCTCACCCAAACAGAGTAAAGAAAACCACAGCTGTGGTAGTCCAAGGGGAATGCGATTCTTGGCCCGCCTGTGGGCAGCCAATCTTTCCTTCCTCTACATCGCCAGCATGGCAGGAAGTCAGGGAAATTTAGCTCTCTTAAATACGTCAAAACTTAAAGATGAAGCTGAACCAGAAAGGAGTGCTGGGAGGGCATGGCCATAAGACAGCCCGTGTTTTCCTATTTGTGCAGGAGGTACCCCCTCGTTACGGTTAACATGGATGGGGAGAAGCTCTGGACGCTAGAATACTACCAAGGGGAGTAAAAAACAAAAAGGCATTTTAAACAAACAGTTAAGAAATAAAACTGGTGACACCAGCAAAGCAGATGATTGCAAGATTGTGTGTCCTGAAACCCTAGATGAAGATCAATCAGATTTTCAATGGCTGGTTAGATGCCTTTAGCTAAATCCTTTGATGTCAAGCAAAAGGCATTCAAATCTAAGAAGAACGAATGGCAGTGCCTCAGAAGTAGGACAGCTTATGCAGCCAGAATTTTAGTGCTTAGAGAAGACAGACAAGCCCATGAAGAGACTTGTGCTTTTGTTTTCCCCAATGGGGCCAAAGAACAGCTCATTTCAGCGCTGCTTGTGTGGAGGGACTCTGGGCGTTGGTTGAATAAGGCTGTTCTGGCATCTTCAGGGGAAACAAATCATTGCTTATGCTGTGTACAGAGCTGTACTGAGGAAAGTTTAATGACCAGGGGTGAAATCCTGGCCCCATTGACGTCAGTAGCAGTTTTGCCATTGGACTTCAATCAGAGGCGGCTCTATGTTTTTTGCTGCCCCAAGCACAGCCGTCAGGCGGCCTTCAGCGGCATGCCTGCGGGCGGTCCGTGGTCACGCGGATTTGGTGGCGTTTCTGCGGCTTCGGTGTACCCGCCGCCGAATTGCCACCAAAACCGGGACCGACGGACCTCCCGCAGGCACGCCGCCAAAGCCCGCCTGACTGCCGCCCCCCTGTGGCTTGCCGCCCCAGGCACGGCTTGCTGCACTGGTGCCCAGAGCAGCCCCTGACTTCAATAGGGCCAGAATTTCACCCTGGAAGTACAACTAGCTATTCCCACTCTCAAGTTTTGGATGATGGGGGGGGGAAGGTGGGGGTGCTGTCGTCTGGAGAGCCTGCCCTCTTTCATCGGTCTGCGTAACAGAGGGCTGATATACAGGGCCGGCTCCAGGCACCAGCCGGCTCCAGGCCCGTGCTTGGGGCAGCAACTTGGGGCGGCGCTTGGGTTATTATTTTTTTTTTTTTTTTTGCATGGGGGGGGCGGGGGAGAGTTTTTTTTTTGTTTTCGGGGGGGCGGGGGGGGGGGGGAAGAAGAGGATGGGGCTTCGGGCGGCACACCACTCGGAGGGGGTGGAGCTTCAGGTGGCGCTTGCAGGGGTCGGAGCTTTGGGCGGCGCGGTGCTTGCACTGCGCTTGGGGGGGGGGGGGGGGCTTCGGGCAGCATGGCGCTTGGGGGGGGGGGTAGGGCGGTGCTCTTTTTTGCTTGGGGCGGAAAAAAAGTTAGAGCCGGCCCTGCTGATATATCACCAGTAAGTCAGACTTGTACCATTTGGATACTGGGAAATGGTAGCTAGAGCTCAATTCTGCAGAGACTTAGGAACAGCTGTTCCATGGACTCTTATGGAATGCAATAGCCCCCAGTGAATCACTAATTGCATATAGCTCTCATGCAGCCCATCCTCAAGGCTACAGTAGGCACTTGGTGAAACCAAAACTACTCCACACCAGTGAGATGTGTGAAATCAAGGTTGAAAACAACCATTGTTTTTACAATCTTATTGCTTCTCAATGTTAAGATCTGGGCTTCAAGCTGATGAAATGCAGCAAATGGTACAGATGGAATCCAGGTTAAGGAGACGTTCGTTTTAATAGCGAAACTTCAGCCAAGCAACACGATTCTAGGACTTGACTTTGTCCCCATCCATTCTAAAAAGCAACAGGGAACAAGATCAAGCTTCAGACATCTGCAGCTGGGGCAGGGGGTGGGTGGGGACCTCTTGGGTCACCCAGCCGAGTGCCTGGCACAAGTGTAGTACAAACATGCCCTTTCCTCTTGAAATGGTTTGACTCCATTTATTTCCTGCAGCTAAAAAAAACAAACAAGCATTTGCCAGAGTTCTATTAGCATCTCACCAGCCCTATGGGACTGTGCTGGAAAGCAGAGGAAATCTTTGCAGTTGATCAATTCTGGCCCCATCGTTTATTGCGCTTCAACTATCAGACAAAGTTTAACAGGATCTAGTTTATTTATTTAACGAAGAGACAAGCCATAGACTAGGTCAACTGCTTTTCCCCTGTATATAAAGCAAACTCAAAAGTCTATCATTAATTTTCTGTAACTTTTTTTTTAATTTTTTTTTTTAACTAAGCAGTTATCAAGCTGCATTTTTACTACTTGTTAGAGATTCTGCATCAAGGGTCAGCTCTTTTCTTTTAGGTAACTGCTCCCCTCCAAAACACATGCATTCTCCCCCCCGCATTCATCAGCAAATCTCTAACGTCCAATTACCCAGGAAGCTTACACAGGGGAGAGGTAGTGACTCTATTCAGGGTAAAGTACTAATTAACAGACACAGGAGGGCATCAATATACAGACCTCATTACAATGGCAAAGACTCCGCCAGCCAGAAATTACCTGAGCCTTCTGCATTTGAGCACTAGTAACCCCAGTGAAGGGGGGGCGGGGAGAGAAGAGGGAGAGGAAACAAATGCCTCCAATGCCCAAATGTGGCAGAGGAACAAGAATTGTTATGTGCTGGTTTAGCATCACAGCAGCTGGGGACTTTTCCATAAAGGACACAGAATCGGTTAGCAGTATCCATAACCCTGAATGATTAGGCCTGCCTCTTGCAGAGCAGGTCTCCCCTAGAAGGCGGATGGGGGAGACCGTCCATTTAAAGCTGCTGGTTATTCAGACTGACAGCGTTTTCTACAGCTTTATCACAGGTGAAAAAAGGGAGAACAAATCGTGTATTTGAAGGGACAAGGATATCTTGAAAGCTAGTTTGCGGTAAAACATGAAGTACAAGTAGCTCCAGGTTTGTCATGACCATTTTTGTGGTTTTGCAATCACATTTTTTCCTCTTTGAAAGCCTCTTGTATGAAAGTTACAGAAAGAGGGGACTCTAGCACCACCAGTGGTTCTCACTTTTGTACTGGTGACCCCTTTCACATAGCAAGCCTCTGAGTGCAACCCCCCCTTTAAATTAAAAACACTTAAATATATTTAATACCCTTATAAATGCTGGAGGTGAAGTGGGGCTTGGGATGGAGGCTGGCAGCTCGCGACCCTCCCCCCATGTAATAACCTCATGACCCCCTGAGGGATCCTGACCCCCAGTTTGAGAACCCCTGAACTATATGCAAAGTGCTGAGAAATACAAGAGGTAAGCAAAGTGAAGAGACAGACATTTCTCTCTAAACTTTCCATTTGAGTTTTATCAAATAGTAGGTAAGAGCTCAAAGAAGAGAAAGAGAGAGAGAGAGGTAAGTTGACTTTCCTGTTCAACACCAATAATCTCAGGCCATCTTAACACACATACACCCCACACAATTTATGCGTGAGTATTTTATTTTTTATCTGTATCTGGTCAAATAGCATAGCTGGAAAAGCTAATTCAGTTAAGACAAGGCAAGGCCAGCCCTTCAACTATGCATACAGTGACTTCTATATGCATTATGCACCTTTCTGACGCACACTTACAACAAAACATTCTGGATCCCACAGAGCACGAGTGAAGAAATCCCTAGTCAGCCTGTCTCATTTCCAGAATTATTTCTACGGGGGGTGGGGGGTGGGTTGTCAATAAGTCTTCTTTCCTTTTTGCAAGGTCTTTTGTTTTCACATACGCCAGCAGATGTTTGGAAGGTGATAAGAATTTTTAGAGTGCAACCTTCCCACTCCCCCTCACTTCCGCCACCCAAAATGGAGAGACAAAGAAAGTGAGTCCCCCTCTGAAATGTGTCAGGCTTATCAAGGTTACTAATTGGATTGCAGAAAATGGCTAATTAAGAGTCAGTCATTTGTTAGGCTGTGGGTTGTAGCAATTCCCAGTTAAAGGGACAGTTGGCCTCTTTGGGATTCAGGGATACTGAGACCTCTGCCTTCAAAGGTAGGCAAGTTTGGGAGCCTCAACAGGCTGGTGATGTCTCTTTAAAGACATTATTATTGGAGGAGGTTCCTACCATGCTACAGAGACTGGCTAGAAACCACCACTAAGGATGCGCTCTTTTAACAGGTGTTAATTTAACAGCACTCCACTGTCTCACAAAACTATATTTTGGTTACGTAAATAGGAAAAGTTTATTTGCATAATAGCTCCTACTTCAACAGGAAAACTTTGGAGGCTGTAAAAAGAACAACACTAAACAGAAAGTCCATTGTTGGGGCAGTTATTAAAGGTTTTTGTTGCATTTTGGCACCTTTGATTTCACAGAGGAAAACCCATTTCCTCCAGGTTTTGATGAGGTTATGTTTAAGTGGACTGTACTGAATTAATGTTAGTACTCAGTTTTTCCCAGCGAAATAGGCATGCTAACGGCAAGCGTTTTGACCAATGTTATGGTGTACAGAAAAGCATTAAAGAAAGCCTAGCCTATGAAAGTCAAAGTCCCAGACAAGGGACACTTTATAGATCAGGGGTCGGCAACCTTTCAGAAGTGCTGTGCTGAGTCTTCATTTATTCACTCTGATTTAAGGTTTCGTGTACCAGTCATACATTGTAACATTTTTAGAAGGTCTCTTTCTATAAGTCTAATATATAACTAAACTATTGTTGTATGTAAATTAAATAAAGTTTAAGATGTTTAAGAAGCTTCATTTAAAATTAAATTAAAATGCAGAGCCCCCCGGCTCAGTGGCCACGACCTGGACAGTGTGAGTGCTGCCGAAAATCAGCTTGCGTGCCGCCTTCGGCACGCGTGCCATAGGTTGCCTACCCCTGTTATAGACCGTGAAAAGAGCGACAGCAGTGACTGCTACAGAATACACATTCTGGCTACATTCTGTACCTGAAGGAAAACAGACTATGTGAAATGTGAAGAGGGAAGGGGGTATGAACTACATGCAGTTTTGTTGTATGCAGAGGGTGCTGCTACACAGAGCGGGCTCTTCATCTTCACACTGAACAAAATCAATAGCCCTCTAAAATAGACTCACTAGGTTTGCTATTTCATTCGAACTTCACAGTCAAGAATCAAGCAGCTAAAAACCACATGTGCTATCCTGAGCGATTCGTCTCTCTGCCCTGGGCTTCCCAGGAACACATGCGCAGCTTGTCTCTTGCCAAGCGGCTGAAGAAAGGCACTGCAGCCATCCATGGGGGGCGCAGGGAGGAGAAGCTGAGTCAGCAAGTCTGCTTTCTGAATCATCAGGGGCTAGTGGCACAGCTGTATCTCCATCAAGATTTAAGGGAGGCCAGAGAGCTGCTGCGAAGAGCGTTCTCCACTCAATGAGCCCCACATTTCAAACAAAGACTCACGAGCAGCAGTGTGAAGATACTGTTGGGGGTGTAGTAGGGAAAGTGTAACCCCTGGCACCATTCCCAAAGGCAGTTACTTTAAATCTGAGAAATTTTAGGATTAAGGCACACCAGGGCATGGCTTCCTATGTGTACAGGGCAGTTTCTTTCTCTGACTGATTAGCTCTTAACAGGATCACAGATGGAGAGGTGCAGAGTCTCTGTTCTCCTGCCAGTTCAGGGTTATCTGATTTCAGTGTTTTGCCCACTCCCATGTTAAATGACTCAAGCAATGGGGCTTCCACTACTTCCATAGGGAGGTTACTCCACCGGCTAACAGGACTCGCCCTAGGGGTGCTATTTCACAATCGGACAGGCCTGGCCATTGGGCAACATTTCTGGACATTCAGCTTGGGTTTTCCTTCGTAGCCTTCTCGGAGGAGAATGTAAACTGATGTGTTAAGTGACTGAGCAGCACACAGTTCACAGAACATTGCAAACCCCACTAGCCAGCTCCAGTAAGCAGCAGTCCCTGGTCCCTCATACATGTTTCCAGATTAACTGCCTTACCCAGACAAACGACCTTTAACATTCACAGTGTTTATAACTCTCTCTGCTGCCATAGGAAGCAGCTACCTGAGAACTGCAAATCCAATTAAAAGATTAATACAATGCCCCAGAGGATTCGGCACAGTACTCCAAAGCTTCCAATCTGGGCCAAAGGCACCAGTATGTACAGGAGGCAGGGCATGCTCCGGTTCTACACTCAAAGAAGAATGTGCCTCGCACGTTAACAATACTATCAAAACTGGTTTAACAAGTAATATCCTGACTTCCCCAGCCCCAAGAGGCCACACTGTTTAGTTCCTAAATGAGCGTGGATGCACACCCACCCCCATCTAATTGTCCATGCTAGAATGCAGGCAGGCAGGATGGATTCTGGTCCTGGGATGGGATTCTCCTTAAGTGATGTGCCATGGAGCCTTACCAGGCTTTTCTCCTGCAGATCAGACTACAGAAATCCTTCTCAGCATGCAGTAAAAGCAAAGCAGAATGTCCCCTTGCCATAGAGGTGTTTATCATGCATCCATCTGCAATTTCTAAAGGGAGTATTTTAAATCTTGCCTTACAAGGGCAGTTTAAGGTTTTTAAGTCTAGTCTTCTCCACTTACATTACAAACAGCTCCGTAACAGAGCTTTCACACGGGGGTGCCATCGGTTAGAATTAGATCATTGAGCAAACTGTGTATCAGATGCAAATCCTGGAAGGAAACTGTTTTCCATCAGAGGGTAGTTTCATCTCAGCACAGAGATTAACCACCCTATTTCCTTCCTCTTTCCGGGAAAATTCTTGCAGCAGCAGCCTTGACTGATCTGAGAGGAGCCTGGTGAATAGGGAATCACGACTTCTCTTCCCCAGCTCTGCAGGGGTTTTCTGAACTTGCTCCGCTGCTCCCCAGTGAAATCTAGTTGGAGTCTCACCATGCCCATGCACACTGGGCCAAGAGAAAAGTCACTTGCTGCCTACAACTGCTTGCAACTCCAGACAAATGCTTTTCCTTGGGGGGGTGGGGAGGAGGAAGATATGCTGTGCCTTGACCATGACCCAGTATGTAACATACTAGGTACTTTGGATAGCATGATCCCTTGGCCAGTGTCTACATGACTGAGTCACTTAGATGCTTCAGTAAAATTTTACAAAAAAGTTCTTCAGAAGCACTTTCCAAAGACGTCAGTTCCAAGCCCAAACCCAACAGGCTCTACAGTGACCAGTCACTTCATCCAAGTGCCCCACTTGAAATCAGTACACAGCTCCTCGCGACGCCTTGGAATCCTTCTTTATTTATTCTTTGTGTTGCCATAGAGCCTAGGAGCCTTAGTTACAGCCTGGACCCATTGTGCAAGGCATTGCACACATTGAATTAAGCAGCACACGGAATCTCTCCCAAAGGGAGAGTTCGCACCGTGGGCGCGGGTCTAGTTTTTCTGTGTGGGGAACAATAACGAGAGATGCCAACAGACACGAAAATGAAACAAGCAGGGAAAGGGCGTGAAAGCCACATTTCAGTGACGTGAAAGAGGGCACGTCTACACTGCAGAGAGTCTCAGAGCCCAGGTCAAACTGTGGGGCTAAAAACAGCAGCAGACTTCGCCTCTTGGGCTGGAGCCCAGGCTCTGAAATCCGGCGAGGGTCTCAGAGCCCAGGCTCCAGCCTGAGTGGGAATGTCTCCACTGCTATTTTTAGCCCCACAGCCAGAGTCCACTGACCCAGGCTTTGAGGGTCACTGCCTTTTTTGGGCAGTGTAGTTGTACCCTCAGTTCCCAGGAGCATCAAGGCAACTAGTCTATAGTTCTACTGCTGGCTGGACTGCACCTGACCCCCACCCAACCTGGGCATACTCGCTCAACTTGCAGCGTCCCATGCCTAGGAAAGACCCTGAACACCCTACATTAAAACAATGAGGAGTCCTTGAGGCACCTTCGAGACTAAAATTTCTTAGTCTTTAAGGTGCCACAGACTCCTCATTGTTTTTGCTGATCCAGACTAACACAGCTACCGCTCTGAAACCCTAAATTAAGTTTGCGTCTCCATCCTCTAATAAGACACTTGGGGGACTACAAAATCATGATGCTTCAGAATCTAGCACAACCAGCAGCTACAGACACACTTCATTTACAATATGCCTGACTGCCAGTTTTCCTTTCAAGGCAACATACAGTGAGATGCCAATATGCAACTCCCACTCGACAACTCATTAACAAGGGCTCAGAGTAACTCTAGAGCAGCTCTGTGCAGGATAGGTGTTGCCCTGCTATTCAGCAAGGCTCCACACAAATCATTGAGAGCCTCAGTACACCAATTCAGAGCAGAAGTCTGCCTGTACTCTGTGGCTAGTGCCCCACCTAATCTGCAGTGCCAATGGAAACAAACATGCGTGGAATTTCTTACTTCATGCAATCTCTCGTCAAGTACCTACCTCACAAGGGAGTCTTCATTTTCCACATTTATTGAGGATCACTGTTCTTAGCACATCCCTGCCTCTAGAAGCTTCCACTCTAAGACACAGCCAACACAAGAGGCACCCTGTGCCACTACCGCAAACGACATCCAGGAGAGATCACGGCAGAAAGCTTAATAACTATTTAAACACAAACGTCTGCCAGAGAGGAGGGAGACGTGATCCCTAGTACAGTTTCAGCACCTCTGGCCCTGTCAAGAGCAGAGAAAGCTCCAAATAGACCTCCAGCTCAAGTCTGGTCTTCCCTTATTTTCCTGATATTTTAAAGACAAAGAAAAGCAGTGAAGTACTGGTCATGTTCTGTGTGCATCAGGAAGAGAAGCACAAAGGTAAAAAACACAATTTTTCCCTGTACAAAGCACCTTTAAAGGCCCTCTCTGGGGCACGCAGACAGAATGTTCCAAAAATCGGTTGCTGTTTGTTACTGAGCATCAAGAGAAATGAGGTGATTTTCAGCCCTCCCCCCCCATGAGATGGCATCTGTCTATACATGAAGTCCAGTGTCAGCAACTTGAGGCTTCCTTGTGGAGTTCTGATCAGAGCAGACACCAGACACACTTCTACTTAAATGCTCAACAAACCAGAGTCTATTACAGCCAGAATGCTTTATTTTTATTGCTTTATCTGTTACTACATGAGATCATCCTTTCTACACACTTGTCTTTTATACATTCTCCACAATCAGATTTTAGACTAGGAACCAGAGAGCGGGGAATTAAATGTGGGTGGGTGGAGGCCTGAGGGGGATTAGAAAGGCTGCTGAAAGATTTCAAACAACATTCATTACACTCACAAGATTCAACTCAGGAGTGAACAACCACCACCAGGAGGATTAAATAAGCCTGGGTTCTCAAGACAGGCTGCAAGATTGCACAGGACTAAAAGAATACAACTTGTGATGGCAGTTTTTCCACTTTTGGCTCAGTCAAAATGGAAAGAGCTCATTACACTCACACATTCATGCTACAAAAGTTACAGCAGGCTGGAAATCTGAGACATGGACTCTACCCTCATAATATTCCTCATTAACTTTTATAAAGGGGTCAGACTCATTTAACAAAGCCAGAATGCTTAACCTTTTCTCTCCAGAAATGGAAACAATCAACTACCTGGGACTTTCTCCTCGGGATGGTAGGACTGCAGAGTTTAGCATTCAGCTGTGTCAGACTGGTCATTCTTCTTCAAAATGAAAAATATCCCAACCTAACTGCCTGGTGGGTATTGCCTACATGCTCAGGGTCTCACTCAGCTGGTTCTCAACCTTTCCAGACTACCGTACCCTTTCTAGAGTCAGATTTGTCTTCTGTACTCCCAAGTTTCACCTCACTTAAACTTACAAAAATCAGACATAAAAATACAAAAAAGTGTCGTAGCCACACTATTACTGACAAATTGCTGACTCATTTTTACCATCTAATTATAAATCAATTGGAATATAAACATTGTACTTTTATTTCAATGTATAGTACATAGAGCAGTATAAACAAATCATTGTCTATGAAATTTTAGTTTGTACTGACTTTGCTAGTGCTTTTTATGTACCCTGTTGTAAAACTAGGCAAAAATCTCTAGACGAGTTGATGTGCCCCCCAGAAGACCTGTGTGTATCCGCAGGGGTACTCATACCCCTGGTTGAGCCCAACTGGTCTAACTGATCCTGACTGGGGTCAGGAAGGAATTTTCCCCTGGGTCAGATTGGCTGAGACCCCACGGGGTGGGGAGCGGAGGGGTTACCTTCTTCTGCAGCATGGGACATGGGTCATTAGTAGATTTAAACTAGTGTAAATGGTGAATTCTCTGTAACTTGAAGTCTTTAGTTTAAACCATCATTTGAGGACTTCAGTAACTCAGCCAGCTTAGCTTCTATTTCAGGAGTGGGTGGGTGAGATTCTGTGGCCTGCAATGTGCAGGAAGTCAGACTAGCTGATCACGATGGTCCCTTCTGACCTTAAAGTCTGTGAGCCTAGGAGACAAAAATATCCCAAGCCAAGGCCATGTGTACACCACACAGCTTTTAGCAACATGGATGGGTTGACATGGCAGTGTTGCTAAAAGTTGGGCAATGTGAATGCTGTTTGTCGGCACTTTTTCCCGACAAAGTACTTCCACCCCCAATGAGTGGGGTTTGCGTGCTCCTGCCGACAATGCAGGCGTTCACACAGGCACTTGCCACGGCAAAACTTTCAGGGGGAGAGGGGGTTTAAGTACCTGTGAAAAACAAAAAAGTTTTGTCATTCAATTGCAAGTGTAGACGTAGTCTAAAAAGAACAGGACAAAGTCACTGCATACATCCGGGAACATCTTTTCATGTTGGTAAAGGAGGAAGCTATATCCTCCCCCGACACAAAGGGAGGATCAGCTTAAGTTTGCTCCATTAATGCAAGATAGTAATTTATTAACTGCCTGTTAAAACTTCTAGTAATGAATGAGGTAACCTAGATCGAAGCATCAAACAAGTGCTGTTTGTTTACTATCACCAAGTGAATTGTATCTTGTTAAAAGGATTGATAAGTTCAAGGTCTTCCCAGGAAAACCAATACCTTCAATCAGGGATGCTGTTTAGAAAACCATTTTCAAAAGGTCCCCTCTCCCATGCCCTATTAGGAATCAGGCTAGGAAGCAGTTTATGTCATTGGCCACATCAGCCCTCCTAGACTTTAGCCACAATTTTAGTCTCCAGTATACTATGCTTTTTAAAATCCATGCAGCAAAAGCTGTGAATATTAGACCACAGCCAATAGAACATGAATAACTTAAGCACAGGCTTTTATTTTAGGTCTGCTTATTCAGACTAGAGAGCAAAACCGCAAGGTTCGTCAAAATATTTTCATTATTTTAAATTTTAAGTCTTGAGCCAAGGAGCTGTGCAACAAGAATTAAAAATGCAACATTCGAACTTTTTCAAATGCACTGAAAGTATTCAAGTCACCCAACCAAAAGAATCCTGGCAGATTATGTATGTATTCAGTATGTACGTTCCAGAAGCCCTTCTTTAAACCTTTATATTTTTCCACAAACGGCAATGAATTCCCACCAGATCACAAATGACATACCAGATTTCAAGTTTCTCTCAAATCACTGAAGCTGTTCAAAATGGGAAGCAAAAAGCTTTTAATATAAATGGGAAATTTATGTTCTCATAGGGCTGAACTATTTTTGCTAAAAAATTTTAGAAAACTGTCACTTCTGGGATCAAAGCTAAATTACGTTCTTTGCTGAAATATGTGGCAAAGAAATTGGAAGAATTATGAGAAGGGAAGATGAACCCTTCAAATGGAAATACTCATACAACCTTCATTAGTGGTGTTGCTCCATGCACCATCTAGGATATCAGGTTTCTTTTTAGTGTTCATTTATTACACAGAAGCAGATTACTGTGGGCAGTTTTAATCTGATACGACATTTAACGCTTCTCCACAAAAGCTTCAGATTAAGCCAGCGTATTGTGCATAGTTGGTCCAATGTCAGAATCAGTGTAGAATTTACAGTACACTAAAGCAGTTGGGTCTACGGAATTTTGCATGGAACTTACTGAAAGCAGGACTGATCCACACTGAAGACAGGAGGTATATGGTCCCTAATTTTGGAAACCTTCTAAAGTCACCTCACCTGAGGCCTTTGTCCATAATCAACTGCTCCTTAGAGATGATATTACCGAGTACTAAGGCAGTTACCTAGTACGGTACTCTGGCTAGCAAGACCAGCAGGTGGAATCAGTAGGAAAGAATAGGTTAGTTTACTTCCATTCCAGAAGACTACAAGGCAAAATGTTTAAGGGTACATCTACATGGCAAAAAAGCCCTCAGCAGCAACTCTCAGAGCCTGAGGGACAACTGACTATGGGGCTAAAAACAAACCGTTCCCACTTGGGCTGGAGCCTGGGCTGAGAGATCTTCTCCCTTTGCCAGGTTTCAGAGCCCAGGGTCCAGCCTGAGCAGGAATGGCTACATAGCTATTTTAAACCCCGCAAGCCTGAATCAGTTGCCTCAAGCTGTAAGACTCGCTGCTATGGGTTATTTTTGCAGTGTAGACATATCCTAGGGCAGCTGAACGCTGAACAAGGGACGATGGTGCATCTACAAAGGGGAGCTTGGGAGAAAGGAACGCATTTATGTGGAGCTGAAATGAGAGGAGAGAACTCAAGAGTTAAGGCAGGACACATACCAGAAGCGGAACTGCAGTTCCCTGAATGCTTTATCTCAAGAGTAAATAGAAGGGAGGGAAAGGAAGAGCCACTGAACGGGTTAGAACTGATGGTGCCATTGGAGTAATTCTAATCTGCTGGGCAAATACAAGTCATGGGGTGCATTCAAATAGGAAAACTGCAGACAGCACGTACCAGAGCCGGCAATCGCTCTGTTGCAGTCAGCAGGGTCCAGCTTGTAAATCCAGCTCCAGCAGCATACAGCTGGGTCTGTCCCCTAAAACGCTGTAGGAGATTTCTGCCAAAAACAAGCACTCCTGTTCAGACTAGAGTAAAGGTTTACACCATCCTCTCTCTTTGCAGCCTACCTTTTCTGCCTTTCAAAGGGGCAGGAACTAGCTAGTTGGCTGGCGCCGTTTAGCTTTTTTAAAAGTCAGACACCTTTGCTCTAACAGTTCAAGCAAACTCACTCCCCAAAACTCTTCAAACCCAAACGCTGTCAACGGTCAGTAAAAACAAAGCATCCAAGATTATGCAACCGTTTCACCCACAGAAATAGTTACAGCCGTTCTAGAACCCCGTCGAAAATGGGTCATCAATAGAAGCCTGAGCAGAGTCCGCAAGTCAAACATCTTCACGTTAACTCAGCTAAGTCAGGCCTGCCAGTGGAGTTTGCCTTAGCAGTGGCTGCAAACACTCATAACTGGAATGATATTTCCAAACCACATCCTCTTCTAACCCAGATAAAGAGACCTGGGCAGCTACTCAGGAACACTTCCCCCAGCAAGCAACCTGGAAAAAACAAAGTCAGCCACACGTTTGCGCCAAGCAATCAAAATGATTCATGTGTTAAGAAAATAACTTGCATTCCCATCTTCAGAGGTAAGAGGGGTAAGGGAGATAGTTGGAATGTTAGTCACTATTTATCCCACTCAGACAGAGCTCAAGTAGTATCAGTGAGCACACAGCAAGGAGTCTTTGAATATATACTTGCTGCCTAGAAGCCTGCATTCTTCTGTTGGTTATGTGAAAGGCAGGGACTGCCTCTTCTCCCGCAAGGACAGGAAAGCAATAGCTACACTTTTCAAGTCACTGCCCCAGCACAGTCAGACCAAACCTGTGTGTGTTTACCTAACATGGGACAAAAACATGCTTTGATCTTTAACTTTAAATAACTGGAAGCTTGTGATGACGTTTTCCTGGCAATGCATACTAACACACCACGTATTGAGACAAACAACACAGTGAATCTCATACAGACTGGAGGTGGATTTATTCCACCATCACAAATATTCCACCTAGACGGTCCATCTGTTGCAGGTTTGCCCAACCATATGCTAGATCACTCTAAAAAGACCAAATAAAAACCAGGCAATTGAGATTTTTCTTTTCCCTCTCGAAAGGGCAGTGTCAGATGGCTTCCTTGTTTTTTTAAGGGAGGAGCATGCCAACTGAGCTCATGTTAGTTGAAATTCCTTGTTTGTACAGCATTGCCAGTTGAGGAGGCCAGAAACCACACTGAGTCACTTACTGTGTGGCCAACAAGAAGTCTGTCTTAGTTAAAGCTAGTATTTCAAATCCAAAGGGACATCCCTGCCAGAGGCCATCCATTTGAGGAGGTAGGGTGGGAACTCCCCATTAGATCTGACAACATACCTCTTGAGCTGAATTTGGTTTCACCGGTTACTTAAAAACACTGACTATTTATATGATTAAACTGCCTGACTTACCCAGTTCTTTAGATCCTTGGCTTTCACTGGCCAACTCCCCCATTTTAACCAGAGCATCAAAATATCCTTTTGCAGCATACGTTACGCCTGAAAAACATCAGGAAATAAAAATGATTCGTTAGCTTCAGGGCTTAATAATTTCTACACTGCCCAACAGGGTGCTAGATGCTGCCCAGAACAAACAGACAAGGTCCCTGGGTCCACAGAGCTTGCAATTTAACTGGAGGTAGAAGACGATGAATGGGGGTAACAAATTGGCAAGAAGGGGGTCAGGATGAGGCAGGGAAAGGGCTACAGCATTAAGATTATGGGGTTAGTCAGACAAAAAGTAGCACATAAGAACTGGATACTTTTTCCTAAACGCTTCAGCATGACTATTGTTGCCTATAATAATCCTTTTATTGTTCGGAAAAATCACTGCTAAATAATTGACTATCACTGACTTTCATTACAGTTCATTCTTATAGCTAGTTTGTTGACATTCCAACTACACACATCACTTTTAATCAGATAAGTAGGGAGAGGGTGCCTCTAATCACAAGAGCATGGTGTATAGCTTTTGGTCAATACCATTAAATTATGTGCCGTTTCCTCCAACACGTGCTACTGATTAAGATAATTTCTTCAGGTGCCCTTCGGAAGGGCTAAGATCAGAACTACAAAATAATAGAAAGACAATTTTAAAAAAAGTTACAGGAAGCCTTGTGCTGTAACGTTTATTCTGGATAGGGAGGTGAGGCTAGAGTCAGGATCTCAAAGCAGGTTTTCCCCAGAATGCTTTCAGATAGCAAGGGTAATACGTTGGTTTTATTCCAAGCATAGGCTTTAAAATAAATAAATAAAAATTAAACAAACACAAAAAAAGCCACACACACTACAGACTCAGATTAAGTTAGCAACATTTTAAATAAGAGACTCCACTTCTTGTCCAGGTCATTCAGGGATGTGTTAAATAAATCTAATCACTTTTATTCTCAAACACAAACAGCTTTTTTCCCCCTGCAAGATTTTGTGCATTTCCTCCCCAGGAGGAATTTGATTTTTAAATGCAGCCCACACAGAATATGAGACTTAAAATGAAATTAATAAGAAAACACCCACCCAATTCCTGACCCACAATTCAGTTAAGGTGGTTTAATGCAGCTGGAGGTCACTGCTGCATACAAGGCACCATTAAGTACCAGTCCCCCAGGAGATTACCGCAAGAGTCCAGAAGAGCAGGAACAATTATATTTTTCTTTAGTTTGTGCAGACTGCTAAGTGAGTCTCATTGGTTATCAACAGCCGGTGCATGTGCGGAGGATTAGGAGTGGCTGTTCAAAGGAGTCGTCTCTGAAATCTCAGCCAAAAGGATGTGATACTGTAGAAGTCTGAGTCACCAAATAACAGGGGGCTTTTTTTTCTTTTTTAATTAAAAAAAAACAAAAAAAAAGGGCTGTAACTGAATGCAGAACTTAAACAGGCAGGTAGAGATAGGAACTGAACTCTAAGGATCTCAGGGCCATCTACAATAGAGGCTTTCATAAACGGATTCTTATAACCTCAGCTGAATCCTTAGAGACTTTTCTCTGAAGGTAAGAAGCAATTAAATTCTACACACCAGCTCAGTTCTGAGAAGAAACCGCCAATAGCACCAGCTGGACTCAGATCAGGAAGCTTTGTAAAATGAGCACTACTGCGCATTTTCAAGGTTGCCGAGGACTGAGCTGGATGGACTCCACTTGCTAGGCTAACCTAGAAAACCTGCTTAGACACTGACAGTGAGAACTAGCAGAAAGCAAACAGGGGAGGCTAGGTAAGGGTTCAGACCCAAAGGGGACATGGGAAGGGGATACTCTATAGGAGTCAGTAGCTCCATCCAAATGTTATTTTTTGGGGGGGGGGAAATCTCAAGACTGAAATCAAGATGGAGCTCTCCAATTTCACATTATCCCTACAATTTAGATGTCTCTGAGCTTTAAAGCTCAGAGACGTCACTTTGTTGTGCACCCCTTTCCAGGAAAGCATGTCTCAGCACAGACTCACTTGAGAGCTGGACCAGAAGATTCTAGAGCTGTATAAGTAGGGGCATTGCCAGCAGATCGAGGGACATGAGGATTCCCCTCCATCGAGCATTGGTGAGGCCTCATCTGGAGTACTGTATCCAGTTTTGGACCCCGCACTACAAGGAGGATGTGGAAAAATTGGAAAGAGTCCAGCGGAGGGCAACAAAAATGATTAGGGGGCTGGAGCACATGACTTATGAAGAGACGCTGAGGGAACTGGGATTGTTTAGTCTCCAGAAGAGACTGCAGTTTCAGCATTGAGCAGGGGGTTGGACTAGATGACCTCCTGAGGTCCCTTCTCATCCTGATATTCCGTGATACTAAGAGGTTTTCATGGAGCTCCTTTAAGAGTATGAACTTGTTCTAAAAAAAAATCTGGTCAACAGGCGATCAGCAACGTTCAAATCGCCAAGTCTGGATGGGTGAGCCAATGGGTAGTTTCAGAAATGACTTGGTGTAAGTTTGAGATGCCACTGGCAAATGATTGAAGCAGGCATGGATTTACAGTGTGGCCCATAGTTTGTGTCACAGTCATATTGTCTCATTATCCAGAGGTGTAAGATGAACCATTTCACCACATGAGAAAGGGGTTTTGCAGAAGCTTTAATAAGAAGGTGAACAAAGCGCTCAGTCACCAATTGAAATTAATAGGCAGCAGGTTTAAAACAAATGAAAGAAAGTATTTCTTCACAGTCAACCTGTGGAACTCCTTGCCAGAGGATGTTGTGAAGGCCAAGACTAACAGGATTCAAAAGAGAACTAGATAAATTCATAGAGTATAGGTCCATCAATGGCTATTAGCCAGGATGGGCAGGGATGGTGTCACTAGCCTCTGTTTGCCAGAAGCTGGGAATGGGTGACAGGGGATGGATCACTTGATGATTCCCTGTTCTGTTCATTCCTCTGGAGCACCTGGCATTGGCCATTGTTGGAAGACAGGATACCGGGCTAGATGGACCTTTGGTCTGACCCAGTACGGCCGTTCTTATGTTTAGTTTTCTGGGATCAGCTTGACACAATGCAGCCCTTCAACTTCTGCAGCGTATGCAACCCAGTTCAGTTTGCAGACATTTCGGCGCGGTTTCAACATGGATTCAAGCAACAGACCTTCAAAGCCGCCACGCACAATAACGGGCTGCGTTGGCTGCCAGGAAAGTTTCCCAGCACTGGTTCTGAAGCTTGCAGAGGAACACTTACGGTCTTTCAGACAGAGGTCCAGATTGTGTTCAGTATTTCATCTGACCAAGCAAAGAGCCCTCCATTGTTTGGGGTCTAAAGGAAGGTGTATGGTTATGAAACAGGCCCAACCTGTAAGTTGCTCACCGGCCGCATCATTTCTGCTATAGCCACATCGTGAGTGGGGACTATTGAAATCACACCGAGGTACAAAGCTGGGTGGGAAAGAGATGGCAATACAGGCTTCAAGATTTGGAGGTTTATAGATGTTCATTGCGGTCAGATGTCCAATTCTTATCACAGTAATAGAGATACCCATGGTCTTAGATTCCTCCAGGGCGGAGATATTTTTAAGACTATGCCTGATGTACACGGCAAGGCTAAATTTTGTCATACCTGGTGGTCATGAGTTGGCAGCCATGAATTCTACATCTTACAGTCTGCAGCATGAGTTTCTTGTAGAGTAACCATGTCAATATCACCCTCCTTATGCACTCTGGGCAGATTGTCACACTTAGCATATGACAGACCTTCCACATCAAGTTGGTGCACACAGCAGCTGTGCTATGGTTCTCCTGTGCTGAGCTAGACAAGGACTCAATTTCATGTTACTAATCATATCAGGAGATGGATATCTGGTGGCTTTCAGGAGCAAGATGACAACCTTCAAGTGACACTTCTGTTATGGGTGATTATTAACTCAACACATTGTCAGAAAGCTACCAGACACCGATGTGTCAGTCTCCCGGTAGGATCAGCAATGTGAAATCTATAGCCAGACAACCTGCCACAAAAGGGGTGATACACGAAGCACTGCATGAAGTTCTGTGTCCTGTGTTATCCAGGAAATCAGACTAAGTGATCGTAATGGCCCCTTCTGGCCTTAAAATCTGCAAATCTATGAAAGCCAACAGGCCATTTAGTGATTTAAATCTATGTTTCTTTAACTACCTCCAAAAGGACTCGATATTCCAAGTGAGTGACTTCACATCTGAGGGAACTGGGGTTATTTAGTCTGCAGAAGAGAAGCGTGAGGGGGGATTTGTTAGCAGCTTTCAACTACCTGAAGGGGTGTTCCAAAGAGGATGGCGCTCAGCTGTTCTCAGTGGTGGCAGATGACAGAACAAGGAGCAATGGTCTCATATTGAAGTGGGGGAGGTCTAGGTTGGATATTAGGAAAGACTATTTCACTAGGAGGGTGGTGAAGCACTGGAATGGGTTACCTACGGGGGTGGTGGAATCTTTCCTTAGAGGTTTTTTAAGGTCTGGCTTGACAAAGCCCTGGCTGGGATGATTTAGTTGGGATTGGTCCTGCTTTGAGCAGGGGGTTGGACTAGATGACCTCCTGAAGTCTCTTCCAACCCTAATCTTCTATGATTCTATTTTAAGAAGTGGTTAGCTAGACTACCTAATTATGCACACTCCCAGCCTTGAAATGGCAGCCTTTAAAACTCAGTCAAAAATTAAAATCTCCATTTTAAATAAAGGGTTAAAACATTTAAAATGGCAAGATGGTATTTAAAAAAAAAATTGTAAATATATGGTTCTCATCTTCTAACAGCCAAATCTTTACTGCTCAAGCCCTTTTCAAGCTCATCATTCTTAAGAAGCCTGGTCCCCAAAGCACCTTCAGGCCACAAGTGCATGGGAGAGGCTTTGCACCTCACATCATAATGATACGACATTTGCATCTTAATTAAAAAAACCCTCTGCAATTTCCCCCCGCCCCATGGAGAAAAGGCATCCAGTGACATTTCAAAATTCGAGAACAATGCTACCCGACTGTACCCAGTATGTCTGTCTGCCTCTGCCTAGAACCTCACCCCCCCCACCCCCGAATACCACAGGACCTGCTGCACCAAGGGTTTCAGCACTGAATGCATTTGCAGCGCAACTTCACTTACTTGCCAAGGCTTTTTCATAGTTCTTCCCCATGGAAATGAAGTTCCTGAGGCTGGGATTGAACTGTTCCATGATCGTCTGAAGGAAAGAGCACAAGAAGTGGGAGACATTAGCAAAGCTGGTTGGGTGAGGGACAATTAAGAAACTTGCAGCAAGACTGAGCATCTCCAGGTCTGTTTTGTGTACGCACACAGAGTGGCTGATTCACCACATACACACATGCTGCCATGCACAGCAGAGTCCCAGAAGCAGAGAGTCCTCCCACACAGCCCTCTATAGACAAACACAATCCAAACTTACTGACGTTTTACAAGAGGATATTGGCTGCACATACACAGCCCGGTTTTAAGTACAGCAATGTTTTATGAATAATTCCAGACATCACCATGATTTTATTTTCCTAGAAGGATATTTATTTTTTCAGCGCTGGCAATATGAAGTCCAAAGAGTAATAGGATCATAGGATGATCTATGATCACAGGAGCTGGGGATAAACTAGAATCATTCCTAAATCAAATGGATAAAGCAGCAGAGTTAACAGAAAGCCATTGGGTTGGCTAAATAGAAGAACTGTTGATATTATCTGTTTTGTATTTATAACCCATGTATTGTCCTGTCCTTTCTTGAAAGGAGATGAAGTATCAGAAGGACACATAGGTGGCATTATCAATGTAGAAATATACTTATATTTATGGGGTACCAAGAATGCTTTTGTACCTGGATAGAACATCACGTGGTAGGTATGCCAAATTGCATTTAGTGAAACTGTATAGAGAAAGGTGTATAAAAGGATCAAAGCACCCACTCATGCATCTTCCTTTGACAGTATCTGCAAAAACCTTCTAAAAAACAAACTGACTGCTTCCCCCTAATTTTTCAGCTTAGTTATAATATTTCAGAACATATGTTTGCTTCAGCTCTCCATATATTATAATATGGCAAAATGTGTGCAGTAGAATTTTTAAATAGTTCTA
The DNA here is from genome assembly GCF_013100865.1 of Trachemys scripta elegans. Classification (NCBI taxonomy): domain Eukaryota; kingdom Metazoa; phylum Chordata; order Testudines; family Emydidae; genus Trachemys; species Trachemys scripta. The sequence continues at coordinate 32,820,434 of NC_048311.1, forward strand.
GGCCTAAATGCAAGCTAAAGAGAACATACACATTAGCTTCTTTCATAGGATACACACACCCTCCCTTTTGGAAGAATTTATGGGTAGCAACCACCGCAATCCCAGCTAGAGGGGTGCTATTAAGACAAAGGCAGGCTTCTCTTAGCTTACATTGCATTGGTCATTACCCAGCAACTGCTGAATCAGCTCAACAGATTAAGGAAGAGGATGTAAGGAACCTTCGTTTTCTTCCATCATCAAGGGCAACTCCTCCACAGAGCTATTCCTCCATGGGCTCCAGCAGCCTGCCATTTGGCACAGAACAGATACCTAGCATGAGACCGAGAACCCAGAGAGCACCGCAGCCCTCAGGAACCTCCTAGGAACTTCTCCTTCAGCCCCTCCGGCTGGCACTAGCCATAGAGTCTGCCGTAAAGGGTTAGGGTTTGACATACAGATCTCCGGTTTTGATACAGTCTTTGCCCATTGATAGTGAATAGTTGGACAATGGAGCTAAGTAGGTGGCAGTCTCAGCCTTTTCCTAGCAGGATGCACATACCATGGCTGATCCAAAACAAAACACACTTACCACTTGCCTGGAATTTGCCTTTAGTAATTTAAAGAACACAGAAACAAAACAAACAAACAAAAAAAACCTCAGCTTGAACTTTCTCCTGCACTTGTGTGTTTCTACAACCCTCCCCCAGTACTTCTGTCTTAGCCGCCCCCCTCCCTTCCTCAGAAAGGAGCTAAAACCCCCCTTATGCTACTGTGTGGGCACCAGTAGGACTCAGCTGGTCAGAAATAGCGAGTCAGCAGAAATAACTTTATAACCATGCAATAGTCTAGCATCTGGGGGAGTCAGGAAAAGCGCTCTGTCCTAGACCTTGTTACCCTGTTATAGGACCTTTTAAAAACAAGTGACAATTACGAGATATTTAAGTCTTCTTCAGTGCATTAATCTAGACCAAAAAAATTCAAGAACTAACAAAACAAGTTAAAGACGGTTTACTCGTTCTGGCTAATCCAGAATTATCTAGTTCTGCACCAGAATCTCACACCCCAAGAGCCACCGTAAGTCAGACCAGCTGCAGAGTGGACAACGAACACGGCAAAAGGGAACACATTTCAAGGAATGCCCTGGGTATCATAGGCCAACAGGGAAGCATCAGTCAGATCACACACACTTGACAGAAGAGGATTTGGAGTAGGGTATTAAAAAAAAAAAAAGTTATTTAAGAGCGGAGGACAGAATAAATGGCAATCACACACTGAATGCATCCTTCAGGCAGAGTTCACTCCAGCCTTGGGTCAGACTGTGAGCCGCAAGGCAGAATCTGTGCTCGGAGCGGCTAATGCTGCTGCTTCTCAGTTCTATTGTAGTTGGGAGGGAGGGGACAGGAAACGCCAATACACCCGAGACACTTTCTGGATAGGGAGGGTATTTTCACTTTAGGGGGAAAGCGCTTGCTTTTTTCCTAGCTCTACATACAGTGATCAGATCACTACCAAAAGAATGGATCTTTGTAAGTTTGTAGCAAGCTGTGAATGGTTTGTCCCACCCTGCTCCGCTCCAATAAGTCATTCGATCTCCTTGTAACTATGGCATCTTAAAAACTAGACCCAAGTTCTCCAGCTGAGCTCTGTGGGAAGGATAATCAAGTCTCCATCCTCTCACTGACCCTTGAACTAAACTCTGGCTGTACAGAGGGAGCAACCTGGCAGCTAACACAAGCCCAGGGTAGCTATTGGATATTTGCCTCTGTCTTTGTAAAGAGTCCCCCACCCACCTTCAGTAACAAGCACTCCAGGATAAGCGAGGGCCTGTCAACAAGGACAGGGGTATGAAATTCAGTTTAATACCTAAATATCTTTGTGCCCCTAAAGTGTATGAGCATTCCCCGTGGAGAAGGAGGGGGTCACAAGGCTCTCACCCTCACACCAGACTGTTACACATTTCTGGAAGGGGTGGGGAGGGGAGGAGACAGACAGACCCTTACGTTGAATAAGCTGATTAAACATCTGTCACCTCATTTGAAGCTGGCCAAACAACATAAAGCTCATTTTCCGCCTGAAGCATTTTTATCCTTAGTTCCTGTTCTTTTGAGACGGAGAGACTGTTTACAGTAATTTGCTTCTGCAGATACATCCACAGCCACTGACGTTGATCAGCATTGCTATGTCTTTGCCATCTCAAAAGTTTAGAGCAGCAGGTTATTAATTTCAATAAGCTGCCATCTCCCCACGGGATAGATTTGAGCACAGAGGCTGCAGTTTAATACACTATTTAGTGATAATACTTTAGACTTCAATGTTTGTTAGCTCAGGAATGTGTTTTAATCCTCAGCAATGCCAATGGCTTTCCTCCAGCACTTTTTCTAGCAGGCCAGCAAGAGTGAGAAGTGAGCGCTGAAGCCCGGCAGCGGACCAGGGGAGAGGCCCACCTCTGTCCTAGCTAGACACTCATTGCGCTCTGGGAAGCTTTCCAGGGAGACCAAACGAGCAAACATCTAAGACAACATTCATCTAAGCTAGATCCAGCGGTGAAGCCGCGGCATGAACTCCCTCTGCCACCACCCGGGCTTTGAAGGCACTTGAGCAAAAGGTAGAGACAGAGGGTTAGATTTGCATTGCGCAGTACGCACACAGTACTCCAAGGGGCGAGATATACCCAGTGGGGGCTAGAGGGTGAATGTTAAATGTTAGCATGTTGGGCTAACTAGGAATTTTACTGCTAATTAACACTGTTGGTCAGCCTTTGCCTTTTGGATCAAAATATTTCAGACACACTTCTACAGCTTTTAGTGAACATTCATTGGTAGAGCAAAATGACCCTGTAGCAACAAGCTGTTTCATGGATTATCTTCCACAATTATAGGAGGCAATTACCTATGAGAAGTTAATTACCACTAAGGGACAGAGAATTCACATATCATTCCTTAGGCCACATTTAATGCAGGTGAAATTTGGTAGAAAATTATGCCTGCAAGTTACTACTAGTTCCTGCATATTCCCTCCACCAACCAACCTATGGTATCTCCACCACCATTTACAGCAAGCTTGACAACTCTACCACATACATCAGTTAGAAATGGGGCCAGTCCCCTTTCTCCGCCCTTCAAAAGGCATAGCAACCACATCATCGTTTCAGGCAGAGCTCTTTCAATACTACAAGCTTTTCTCCATTCGATGCTCAGCCCCTGCAATCCCAGGCTGAACAATGTTTACACAGAAGAAATATTGGCAGGATTTCTGTGGGGAAGGATTTTGTATACGTTTGCTAGGTTAATGGCAGTAAAAAAAAAATCAATATAAAAAAATCACTTTTGCAGCAGTGTCTGAGGGGATCTAGATCTTATCCAAGGAAAAGACTTGGATACATAAAACTTACATAAAATAATTTAATGGAATCTACAGGCTGAAGAAAGCAGTATCCCAAATCGGAACGAACACTGAGCTCTTATTGCTACAGCAAGAATTTTAACAGTTTCCCGTGAGTCCTTGAGGGCTGGTCACAGTGGGCTGCCTTGCACAATGCATCTTTGGGACCTGCAAGTCAAACCTCCTTTATTTTCTTGATGTAAACTATGCCCACTGTATGAAACAAACCTAAGAAGGGAATCAAACATGGGACTCATCCCTAAATGTGCACATCTGAAGTCTGTTACATAAAAAGCTTAGACTTCACCCTTTAGCCACTAAGAACATGTTTCTAGCCATTGTTCTACAACTAAGGACAGCAACTTTACTACAGCAAATGATGAGACAGGGACACCATCTAGAAAGGGGACAACTGTAATGGAATAAAAGGGCTGGTCTACACTGGGGGGGAAATCGATTCAAGATACGCAACTTCAGCTACGCGAATAGCGTAGCTGAAATCGAAGTATCTTGGATCGAATTACCTGGGGTCCACCCAGCGCAGGATCAACGGCCACGGCTCCCCTGTCGACTGCGCTGCCACCGCTCGCTCTGGTGGAGTTCTCGAGTCGACAGTGAGCGCATTCGGGGATCAATCTATCACATCTTAACAAGACACGATATATCGATCCCAGATAAATCTATTGCTACCCACGGATACAGCAGGTAGTGAAGACGTACCCAAAGGAAGCCAACTCCCCATTGGGGAATTTTAATTAGCCAAACTTTTAACAGGAGGTTTGCTGGCCGTGAATGTTTTTAGAAACTCTTCATTCTGTTAAGGGCCCATTTAATGAAGCAGGCAACTATGCAATCATGGCTGCTGCTCCAAAATAAAAAGGTGGCAAAAGCGCTTTTCACTTCTAAGCTTTTGGACTCAAGGTGGGGAGAGCAGGAGGGATTCTCTAGAATTAATGTAGCTTTGTATCAGGTTAACCCAGAGAAAACTGGAGAGATCCCAATTATTATTATTTTTTTTCCCTTTCTTAAAGGCTCTGGTAACACAAGTTTGCCCTGTATATTACATGCACTACAGACACTAGTCTATTGCACCCCGAGTCATCCAGCAAATCCCTGGAATTATTTCTATTAAACTGCTTGTTGCAGTGCTACAGAGCAGCTGGCTGTAGCATCAGCAGCAGTGATGAGGCTCACCATGAGGCCAAGTGGGCAGGGAGCATCAAGGATTCGGAGAGTCTTTGCCACTCCTCCACAAACCAGACCTTCCTTAAGACAGAGCAGGTCCATTGAAAGTTCACATTGCAGAGAGGAGTCACGGCTTACACAGACAAGATGTGTCTCTCTGCAGCTAGGTTTTCTTGACCCAGTAAAGTGTCCGATTGGTAGCAGGGTAAAGCAAGGCCAATATTCAGCAAAACCCTGGTAGTGAAAGAAAACTACATTCTTGCTCAAATTCTGCCCCATCAGCATCACCCTCAAGTTGTCTGCCTTCCATATGCTGTCTGGGCAGAGTCTGAAAAAAACAACCCACAAACCTGGCAGCTAAAGGTTGAAAGGGCTTTGTTTTGTTCCACTGCACTAAATTCCTCAGTAATACTGCTCAGCTCTCTGGGATTGTTCTGCCTTTATTCAACTGCCAAAAATGAAACTAATGCAAAGCACGAGGTCTCCACGACATAGTTCTACTGAATTAAAGAGCGGGAGAAGAGAACCTCCAGAGGCCATAGAGAAGTCTCCCCTCTCTCTCTCTCCACATGTGCTACGATACCTCCCAGAGAAGCAGAGGGATGCATCCACTGCTAGGGATGCAAAAGTTTAGCTGTGCTCAGATCAGCCCATTATAGAAATGGGAAGTCCTCCTGTGTAGGGGGGAGGGAGTATTTTAGGTGAGTTTTGTGCCAGGGTTCTACTGGGTAGGAAATAAATAGAATTCCCTTAAACCCTTTGAAAAAAATCCATTTTATTAATTAAACTGAAGAGGAAAGAGGCAGCACATTTCTCCTGACGGTGTCACCATGGTCTCAAACTGCCCCCAAAGGTGAACGTGAAGTCCTGTTCCACTCTCCGCTAGGAGGCACAGGGAGATGGTTAGAAGGCAGTGGAGTCTTTGACATCAGTTGATTAGACACTGCTGTGCACCCGTCAGCAGAATGAGACAGGTGTCTTCAATCAGTAGAGGAAGTGAACATTTCGCATTACACATGCTACTCTGGATGGAGAATGTGCACCAGAGCATCAGAGCGTGTCAGTAACATGCATGCTTCACCATTATGTCAGAGCGTGTCAGTAACATGCATGCTTCATCAATTATCCCTCCAGCAGCTATAGCCAGGCCTCATTTTGATTAGGCCAGAAGGCCTTGCCTCCATCTTTGCACTGTGCAGTACCACACAAGGCTTTGGAGCTGTGCTCCAGCTCCAGGCAAAAACCTGCAGCTCCACTGCTCCAGAGCTGCTGTGCGCTCCAGCTCTGGGCTCCACTCCAAAGCCCTACCACATAACAATACTAGTAGGCTTCAATACTAGTAGGCTTCTACAGTAGCCCAGTGCATGGTCTTGGGCAAGACATTTATGCTCTGTGCCCGAGTACCCCACAATCCATAACACCACAATAATTCCTGCCTACAAGGGGCTGAAGAAGTGAAGAGCACCAGTTGTGAAGAGGAGGTCCTTAATGCTAGATCCATTTTCCCTGCTCATGGACATGTTCCAGGTCTCGGACGGCACTACTGCAAAAGCCATTGCAAGCACATGGCTGCGGCTCAGCTCACCGTTTCTTCATCCTGACTAACAGCCACGTTATAAAACAGAGGATCCCATGCTGGGGTCAGCAGTGCATTGCTGGGGAACTTGGGGAGCTGTTTTGGCCACTAGTGCTGACTTGCCCCTTGTTTCCCAGCTGCAAAACTCCATGAAAGGTCAGCTAACACCCACCTAAAGGCTTGCCTACTACCACTATTGTTTAATACCGTTGTAGCACTAACATGCCAAGGCTCCAACCAAAACTGTGGCTCTGTTGTGTTAGGTGCTGTACAGACCGAGAGGATGACAAGGTTCCTGCCCCAAAGAGCTTATACAAGCAACTGCTGTAGTTGTCACAGGGATACGTGACCATGACTAGCAGGGCAGGGGAGGTCAAGGCAATCATAACTGGGAGGGGAAGCGTCCATGAGACATTCTCTGCTCAGATGTGGTCATGCTACAAGAGCATAAGAGCTGCTGCAAGGAACTCTGATCGCTAAATGGCTCATGCCAGCTTCAGAAACTCATCTCATTATCTCAGCATTAATATTTAATACCCAAACCCGGATGACTCTTTACATCTCTGTCTGTCCCACCCTGTGTTTAAAATAGTGCTTCATAGTTTCAATAGGCTGAGCTTCTGCTCGAGAAGCTACGCTGGACTCATTAGTACGTCTGATTTCAATTATGAGCAGGCTCAATACATACCTTCCCTTTCTGCCTCTAAGAACCTCCCACCCAGGAAGCTGGAATCAAAGGTACACAACGTAGAAAAACACTGGTTTCTATGTATTGCAAATGCAACTGTCCCCACATCACCTAGGCAATAACAGTGTGACATCATGCAATAGTACATATGCAGAATCATTCTCCACCACTCCCTCATCCGGTGAATGTGCGGTTCATTTGGAGCATTTCCAATGCTTACGCCACATGCGTGGAGATGCTTCACCTTATCAATGACCATTAACTATCTAAGGCAGAACTGCCACTTGGACCAGTTAGAGCTTCTTTGCAGCTTTTGCTTTCATTCCCAGAGCTTGCAGTCAGCCTGGAGAGGAGGAATCCATTGACATGGTCCAATAGGAAGGGAAACTGCACTACAGACAACCGAACTCACATGCTGCAGATCTCATGCTACAAAACACTACCAAACCAAAGGCTTCATCTTGGCTAAGCTACTTTGTATTAATGATTTGGGAAATGGGAAGATCCATGACATACTGCACTTGAGCTACAAACAATGGGGAGGCGGAGCTAGTAGCACAACAAGCTAGCTCACTATAACAAGCCTACAGGCAATGGCCATCTGAGCTCCACTCCAGAGATGGCTGCATTTCAATGGTGCCAGTTACAGAGAGTTTGGGAAGTGATTTGGATTCTTTGGGAAGAAAGGCACTAGAAAAATGTAAATTACAATCAACTTCCTTTCCAAAGCTTCCATGTTAATTTAGATAATTTTCAGTGATCAGTTGTCTGAGCAAAAAGCAAAGATCCCTGTCAAAATTCAACAGCAACTGCACAATATGAAACTAAAGGAGGAACAAACCTTGAAAAACCACAGGGCAGGAATAACAGCCATTCCCAGCACTGTAGTCATCCTTAGTCAGTGGCTTTTCTATTTGCCTAGTGCTTCCTGCAATGCAAACGCTTTTGGCCAAAAGAGCAGTAGAGGAGCACAGTGCATGAAATACACGCGGTGGCATAGGATAGCTTTTGGGACAAATGCTTCCCTCTCTGCCCGCATATTCCCTCCTGTTGCCACACACACACAAAACCACCCACCATTTCCCCTCTGATTCACTTGAGCGAGATTCTCGTTCCTTCCCTCCAGACTCAGAGATAATGAGGCACTAGTGGCTGTTCTGCTAGCAATGACGTTTATTACTTCTGATGTGAAGCAACTGACTAAGGAATTCTGCCTTTGTTTGCTCAAAACTTTTTTAGGAACCTTTCCTCAGTGCAGTAGTCCAGAAACCCTTGCAAAAACCACTCTTCCATTTGAAAAGATGTTTGTAACATGAAATGGAAGCTGGCCTGAAGCTCCCAGTAATGTAATCCATCATCACTGAGAACAGCCTACTCTTCTGGGGAAGTCACCAGCTCTTTCATACTTTTGCCAAATACACACGCTCTGCATGTAGGTTTAACTATTTGTTTGCAGAGGCAATACACCTTTCCCCTTGCTGAACAAGTCGGTCACCAGGCATGTGCCAAGTTTCACACGCCGCCTGTGCTAGCAGCAAAGCTCCTCTCAGTCTCAGAGACATCGCAGCAGCTGTGCTGATACAATAAGGTCCGCACGGATGAATCAGCGCCTGCGGAAAGTGGGATTACGTTGGCGGAAGGTGCCAGCTTCCTCCATCCCTCTCTGTAATTACTCCACATGTGTAGGCAGCTGATTGTAGTGGCAGCATCAGTGAGGGGGAGGCTGACAGCTCTTCCACCATCTCATTAAGTGCAATCATTCTGAGGGCGAGCACCGGTTCTGGAAAATAATTACGAAGGGCCTTCCTAACCAGCGTGCCTCAGGAAAGCCTCAGCACGGGGGACAAGGACTGAGGCTTCTTTGCTATATAAAATAGTCGCCAAAAGCCAGCTGTCTGCTCAAGACATCGTAATGGAGGACATCAAGGTGCCACCTGCAACAGGATCTCCAGCCACACAGCATAGCTGGCAGTGAGGAGGTTCCCAGTCAATGGTGCTGAGTTGCTTTCCCTTCCACCCACCTGAGCAGAAAGCAGGTGCCCCCATACTGTGGTCTGCAATTCAGTGACTGCATGGAAGTGGCAAAGAGTTCCATGCTCCCCCCCCCCACACTCTGGATTGGGTCCTGACTCCCAAAGCAAGGCACAGACTGTTACAGAAAGCCCACCGGAGCAGAAGTTTGGGATTGAAAGCTGAGTAATGCTTGGACAAAAGATAACTCAAAATTAAAATGCGAGTGTTTGACCTGGGTGAATCCAGAGCTTAGATCCATTTTAGGAAAGTGCCATCCCTGGGCCACCAGCAAAGACTACCAGACTATCAGCAAGAGCAACAAACCATGGGTCTGTTTAAAATTAAGACTAGAAAAAGAGCTCTGTGTAGCTCGAAAGCTAGTCTCTCTCACCAACAAAAGTTAGTCCATTAAAAGATATTACCTCACCACTCCTTGTCTCTTTAAAACTAAGACATTTATTGTTCTCCAAGAACTCATGAATATGAACTTAACCTGACAAGCTGTGGGAAGCCTTGCACTCTGTACCCAGTTGCAGTGGGAACTGGCTTCCCTATAGTAGGGTTTGTAAGAAAGCTTTGTTAAGTCTCCTGGGACACATTAGTTCATGTGACGGTGTCAGCAGATAGTAGCTACTAATACCCCGAAATCGTATCAATAAATACGCAGCAGGAAAACTGCATCGCTAACAAACCAATACATGCTTTCCCTCCTTGCCCCCAATCGACGCCCTGAGACACTTGCACTAAGCATTCACTGTTTGAAACCAACTCCCATTGACTTTAAGGGAGTTTGATGGGATCCCGAATCTTGTTTCCTGGATAAATTTCTTTTGACGTTTGCTCATGGGGATTAGCAAACATCTAGTTTCTGTAAGGGTCCCAGGCAATAACTCCTGTTGGACATCTTCACACAGCAAGAGGAGTCTTTTCTTTCTACTGACAAACAAGCACTGTTCACAAGGACAGAAATGTTAACATAGCCTACAAGAGTTCAGTGCTTTAGCTTCCTTTAATCACAGAATATTGGGGTTGGAAGGGACCTCAGGAGGTCATCTAGTCCAACCCTCTGCTCAAAGCAGGACCAATCCCCAGACAGATTTTTGCCCCAAATCCCTAAATGGCCCCCTCAAGGATTGCACTCACAACCCTGGGTTTAGCAGGCCAATGCTAAAACCACTGAGCTATTCCTCCTCCAAGAAGCATACAACTTCAGTGCCTTAGCTTCATTTGGAATTAAAATACCTGGATCAGGCATGGAGTCGTGCCTTGGAAGCCATTAGGGGCCACATTATGGAAAGAAAAAAAGTGACAATACCTTACTCAAAATTCACCCATAATGCCAAGTTATCCTTCTTTATCCTCCAGCTGGTAGAATGTTCTACAAAAATGATCAACGGTGGAACAGTTAACAATATTGCTGTGGTTTAAATTGTTGTCTTCAGGCTTCGAGTCAATGTGATGTTGAGATGAATAGGGTCAGTTCACATTTTTCTAATGTGTGTTCTGTTCACACTGCAAGATGAAATAGGTTTTAACCAGGACAGCTGCATTTTAACCAGGTGCCAGGATTTGTACCCTAGGTCAGGCTCCGAAAGTTATTAATTATTATTTGTCATTATGATTGCTGCCTTTCAGTCTGCAAACTGAGTAAAGCAGCACTGTAGTGGTACACATTCAGAAGGTTTTCTTTGCAAGCAAAAGGGTTAAAAAACTCAGGTTTGGCTGAGCGTAGACAGTACTGAAACGGATGAAGCCAGTTACAGCCCACAAAGGTGAACTGCCAGATACCAGTGCAATCCCACTCCGAGAGGCCAAGCTAACATTTGTGCTTTCTTCCCTGGAGAAATAAATAGCATAAACTTTACTCTGCTGTTTTCAGACTAGAACCCCTTCAAAGTCTCTTTTGGCCAAAGCAAACACACAGCTTAAAAATCAAGTTCAGTTTGCAACTGCCAAGGTAAACAGCGCCAGGGTATCACATGGCCACAACAAACAAGCCACGCAGCAAGTTCACAGCAGGACTGTGTACGGGCTCCCAAAGAAATCCGTACCCACACTGCAAACAGGCTATTAACAGCTCTTCAAAGACAACACCTTCACTACGGCTGAGCCATCAGCAGAAACCGCACAGAAGCAATTGACCTTGGAGACTGACCCATACAAATCACTCGATTCTGAAAACTGGTAAGTCCAGTTTACTTATTCAACAGCTATTATCACTATGTTTGTTCATCTTAAGCACATACATAATTCTTAGACACCAAGCCTTGCCGATTAGCACAATACTCCATCGGCTAGAACAAGGGAGCGTTCAGACTGCAAGGGAAAGTTAACCAAGTTAACATCCGTGCATCTGGAATATCCACGGCCAAATAATAACCTGCGTTGCTAGGTTGCTTCCATTAGGTCAGACAATTTTCCATGATGGAATGCAGCCCATGGATACTTGCAATGCTAGCCGAGTTAAATGTTGTCAAATCATAATCTAATTAAACTTTCACAGACATGAGAAACCTCCTTATCAGATTGGGCATGACAACACAGAACAGAAAATAGGACTTTAGTTCATCATCTTTACTAAAATGGAATTGTGACTGGTCATATGAGGATTATGCCCTAAGGAGATCACAAAGAAAACCAGCCTTTTCAAACTGTGCTGCGTTGAATGCTTTGGGCCTAAGTTTTCCTACCACAATTTCACTTGCTTTATGCTTACAAATAGCTCAGTGCTCCAGCCATTTATAAAACAGACAATAGTGTAACTGCTCCAGTTTAATGCCCGACAGCCTGCATAACATCCTAGGTTAGAGGGATTATATCAGAGTTGGTCACAGGCTCCAGCAGAACAGAACCACTTCATTTACCCTAATTCACACCGTGCAAGAACAGAGTTTCACAACCAAAATGAAGGGTAAAAAGAAAAGTCACTAGACTCACTGACCTCAGATATAACAAAGTTACAGACAGAGCTAAGGACCTGCTTTTTAATAACACTTCCCTCATGGAACAGATCTGCTGCAGCACTCATACCTAGGAGATCTCTCTTCCTTTAACAGGTCTAGTCTTTAACCCCATATTCACCTAGCATAATCATACACAAGTCAAAAGGAGATTTCTGAATAAGTAGGTCCGTCTCTTCTGCACAGTATTCATAGCTTATGAACGGTCATTAAAAACAAATGGCTCTCACTGTACACGGCCGTCTTCGGTCCCGGAAGACCATACAGAACACGTAGAACTGGCGTGGTTATCTCATGCAGCAGGGAAATAGTTTATGCATCCGAAGAAGTGGGCTGTAGTCCACGAAAGCTTATGCTCTAATAAATTTGTTAGTCTCTAAGGTGCCACAAGTACTCCTGTTCTTTTTGCGAATACAGACTAACACGGCTGCTACTCTGAAACCCATAGTTTAAGTGGGTTTCACAGTATAGTACAATGCAAGAAGACCCATGATTGTTTCAGACAATTAAATCTGTTGCTCTCAGACGGCTTTGAGATTTTACTTAGGCAACCATAAGCTAAGATTGCTTTAAAAATGCCATCGTCTCCGATCTCAACACCCAACGCAATACCCAGAGCTGGCTCAAAAGCCAAGGAAACCCTTAAAAACCGTCCATCCTGAAAGGGACAGCTAAGTTTGAAATTGGGCTTTATTTTAAAGCTCTATTTTCGGAACCACTAATATGAACCATTTTGATATGAACATTTTTGCCTGGTAAAATGTAATCTGGTGGTGGGAGGAGAAGTTCAAGGGAGAGCCTGTTACTAGTGTCTGTAGGAACCATTGGGTTCTCCCCAGTTCCCCTGTAGCAGACGGTTTCTCCATTAACTACAGCTAGGAGTTATCATCCAGGACCACATTTTAAGCCCAGCACGAAAGATCAGGCATTGACTCCAGGATGTCCCTGCTAATGAAAGCCAAGGGCAGCAAGGGAGTTCAGACTGTCGATTACTCCTACACAACTCCGCTGCCACTTCTGCGCTTACATAAGAGGACATCTTTCTTCCACCCCCCAGAACAAAATCCCATTTCCCCAGATTTAGAAACTGCCAAAAAAAGAGAGAGAGAGAGAGAGAGAGAGAAAAGAAGCCTTGCAATTAATGCAAAGTAACGACACTGAAGGCTGCAGAACCGCGCTGGGGAATGAACATTTCAGCCCAGCCCCTAACCAGCAACAAGCCGGAGAGGGACAAGCGCCGGCTCCCGTTGTTCGCCCAGCGCTGCCGAGAAACGTCCCAGCCGAGCCCCGCAGCGCGAGCCCGCGAANGCCCAGCCCCTAACCAGCAACAAGCCAGAGGGACAAGCGCCGGCTCCCGTTGTTCGCCCAGCGCTGCCGAGAGACGTCCCAGCCGAGCCCCGCAGCGCGAGCCCGCGAACTGCCGCTGCCCCGGCCGGAGCCGCCTCTGCCGTCCCCGCGCCAGGCTCGCCGAGCCCCCCGGGCCAAGCCGCAGGGAAGTGGCGGGGCTCGCCGAGCCCCCCGGGCCAAGCCGCAGGGAAGTGGCGGGGCTCGCCGTGCCCCGCGCCAGGCTCGCCGAGCCCCCCGGGCCAAGCCGCAGGGAAGTGGCGGGGCTCGCCGTGCCCAGCGCCAGGCTCGCCGAGCCCCCCGGGCCAAGCCGCAGGGAAGTGGCGGGGCTCGCCATGCCCAGCGCCAGGCGAGCCGGCTCCGCGCGCAGCATCCCGGGGCCGGGGCCGAGCCCGCGGGGCCGCTCACCTTGTAGACGGTCTCGGTGAGGCGATGCACCTCCTCGGAGCGCGCCATGCCGGCGGCGGGCGGGAGCGAGACGGGGCCGGCAGCCGGGCGGAGTGCGCGAGGCGCGGCAGCCGCCGAGCTTATATCGCCGCCGCGCGCCCGGCTCCCAGCGCCCGCCCCCGGCCCCGCCCCCAGCTCGGGCTCCGCCCACGGCCACGGCCCCGCCCCCAGCTCGGGCTCCGCCCACGGCCACGGCCCCGCCCCCAGCTCCGGCTCCGGCTCCGCCCACGGCTCCGGGCGGGAGGAACGGCCGCGAACGGGTCCAAGCCACCAGGTACCCGCCGCGCCCGCCCCCCCCTCGCCCCAACCACCCCCCCGCGCCCT
>NC_048311.1:32834650-32858661 GCF_013100865.1 Trachemys scripta elegans
CCCCCCCCCCCCCGCCCCCCACCCCCCCCACCGCCACCCCCCCCCCCCGCACCCCCCCCGCCCCCCCACCACCCCATAGCCACCCCCCCGCCCCACAGCCCCCCGCGACCGCATCCTCCCCGCCCCCCAACCACCCCCCGCACCCGCATCCCCTACCCGCCCCCTGGACCCCCATAACAATCTCCATTCTCCCATCCCCATAGCACCTCCCTACACCCATAACACCCAACACCCATAGCAACTTCCTGTCCCTCATCCCCATCGCATCCCACCCAGGCCTGCCCCCCATCACACTCAGACCACGCACACGTCCCACCCGCCTAGCCCCCCATGGGCGAACAAAAAGGAACTCGCAGCATTTCTTTTGCTCGTGTATCAAGGTGAGAAGGTCAGAAAGGGATTGATGGAGGGGGTTTTAGAGCAATAGCCGGGCGGACAGGAGAGTTTGTGTTGCAAGATGGATGGCAGGATAAAGGTTGCTGGGCAGAGGGATGCACTGACGGTTAATGAGGAGAATCAGGGGGAGGGGAAGGAATTAGTGGTTAGAAAGGGCCTGGGTGGGAGCTTTGCCTCCCTACGGTAGAAGTGCATGTCCAGAGCAGGTTTCCACCATGGGGGGCATGTCCTGGGGCTACTGGGGAAGAGGGGGAGCTGGATGAGAACTTGGTGCTGTATTGAGCCAGTTCTCCCACACCCCTGCCAGGCCGCTGCCGTTCCCCACCGTGCCCCCAAGCAGAAGGATCTGGTGGTCTCATTTGTTCCCTTCAAATGGAGAGGCCCAGATACCCCTCAGAATTCCCTCTCATGTCCCACCCCTTCAAGGCCACGCTGGCCCCAATATCCGTCTGTCTCCCTTTCTGTCGCAATGAGCATCTTTCTCAGCCAAGGGCTTTCAGGGCTTCCTCACAGGTGTGAGAGACTCTGGGGAGATATTGGAGGGTTGACTGGCTCCCCGCGCTGCCTTTCCCAAATGTCTGAAACCTGATCCCCCTTCAGAATGAAACCAACCATGTCCCACTGTACCCCGATGTTGTACTCGCCCTCCGTCTTCCCCTCCACTCCCACCCCCTTGAGGGAAAGGCAGGTGCTGATCTCTGCAGCATGACTCTTCCTGTCCTTTTTCCCATGCTGTAAAGAACAATGAAATAGTTAACAATGGTGACTTCTGAATCAGCACCCATTGAAGTAAATGGGGCAGCTCACCCCTCAAAGCTACTGTATCAGGCTCTCTGCAAACTCAGGCAAATGTCTCTGCTTCAGTTACATTTGTTTCGTGTTTCAGATGTTTTCTTCCCAGCTATAATAATGCAACCGATGGCCAATCAGGCTCCCAGACCATGGAGGGCAGGTGCAATAGCATTGTTAGCCAGAGGTACACAACCACAAGAGCTGGCAGTTGAATTGCAGCCAGGCTGGTGAACATCTCTTGCCTCCTATCGGAGTGGGAGAAAAAGGCACAATTTTTTATGGGGGAGGAACACACATGTGGGGAGAGGCAGCAGAGGCACATCAGGGTCTGGATGTGGATAGGGCAAACCTGTGGCCGTGGGGTCAGTAGTTAACAAGTTGGATATACATCTCCATGCCCCTCCAACCCCTTCCTTTTATGACCTGGGGTGCTGCGGGGGACTCTGGTCCCAGAGCATTCTGTTCACCCCCAGCCTACTCTTACTTTCAAGTGTTTTCAGTTTGCTTGCCCGAGGCCACATGATTCCATTTCCTCCAACTCTCCTTGGGGTCAAGGTAGGCGGGCAGGTGGCTCTTCATGTCTGACTTAGAGGAGGATCTGGGTCTGGTGGGATCTCCCTCTCCATCTTTCTTTGTCATCTTCTGCCTCTCTCCTCCCTGAGCTCTGAGAACAAGAGGAAGGGGAAAGCGCCTCTCTCCTCCCTGAGCTCTGAGAACAAGAGGAAGGGGAAAGCACAAACCAGTTGTTCTCCTACCCTAGAACCACATTCTTCTCTTTCACTTCTCCTTCCTTCCACTATTGGCCTTCATCCAGCAAACACAAGGGAGCCCACAAGATGTCCAGCTGACTGTCCAGTGTCGCTGCCTTTCTTTGACTCTGGTTCCTGGCCTTCGTTTGTACCTGTAGGTTGTACACTCTGGGGGGCAGGGAAGACAATGGACAAAGGAAGGATGTGGGATGGGGCTTTTTGTTTTGTCTGGCTTGTTAACTAGTCCCAGCTGGGAGGACTGGGATTTATTTGCCCTTTGTAAGAGGTGAGCTTTCAAAGAGGAGGGGACCGTGGCATGCGGGTCTGGCTCACGTCCAGGGATGGGGGCCTGGAATGCTACGTTCGATCTTTTCAGGAGAGCCCCAATAAGGCAGGAAGCAGCAGGTATTCTGCCTGTTGACCAGTCAGATTGGGAGGGTTCAGAGTTGGAAGTGTGGGTGCTGCTCACTTAAGGGCTACTGGACTTGACCCTCAATGCTGAGGACACCAGGGCAAGGCTTTCAGATGAGAGGGATGGGAAGAGAGCCATTGTGTGCATCTTTATCACATTATTTTTAGTTGCGTTATGTAAGTGGTTCTTTGCTACGTCATGGGTGGTGGTGGTGGGGGGGGGTTCTTGCATTTAATTCCAGTGTGACAGCCAGCAATTCAAACAAGCTGTTCCTGTGGCAAGGAAGATAAAAGGATTTGTAATTTCTTGTAATAAAAGAGGCCTTTTGGGAGGCCCCTCAGAGAATGTCTCACATCTAGCGCTAGTCTTGTATCAGAGCTGCTCTCTTTCCTATCACCACATTTCTGCTGCTTCTTTGTATGCCTTATCCCAGGAAGGCTGAGCACGGAGAGGGGCTCCCCTGATCCCCAGCTGGAAGCATCCAGTGAATCTTCTCCTTTTCATTTGAAGAGGAGGATTTACCCAATCGTATCTGCCCTAAGGAGTTGAGCTAATCCCAGAGTAGAACCCTCCTTCCCAGCAGCAGGCTTGCTGAGCACTTTCAGGGTGTGTGGCCATAGCAGGCCCCGTGCCATCCACTTCCTTTGGGTTGGTTTTCTTAACTGTCCATTTATTTCCGTGCTTCACTGTGCAAGCATCAGGCAATGGCAGGAATGTACTGAGGTCACTGTGGGGTTACAGTTTCATCCATTTTACATTATTTTCCTTGGGCACCTTCAACCTGCTGTTTGCAAACCAGATTTCCGAGAAATGTCAATGGTTCGCTTGTGTCTGTTGCAGAGATGCAGCCTCACTTTCCATGGGCAGGGGAAACAAGCTAGAAAACAAGGGTGAGAAACCTCCTGGAATACTCTCCCAGGAGATCTGGTAGGAGTCCTGTCCTATGAGACATTCAAAACTAGAGAGAAGAAAGCAATGGAGAACACAGAGTAAGGAACAATCCTGGACTGACCCCAAGAAGATAGATCAGATGGAACCTCATGTCAAAATTCTCTATATTATTCCTGGAAAGATACTGGAACCAATTATTAAATAATCAGTTGGAAGCACCTAGAGGATAAAGGATTAAGGAATAGCCAGCATGGATTTGTCAAGAAAAAGCCATGGCAAAGCAACCTCACTTCCTTCTTTGACAGGGTTACTGGTTTAGTGGATGGGGGGAAGCAGTAGATGTGATATGGCTTTTGACACAGTCCCACATGACATTCTTATAAGCAAACTAGGGAAATGTCATCTAGTTGAAATTACTATAAAATGGGTGCACAACTGGTTGAAAGACTATATTCAAAGAGTAGTTATCAATGGCTTGCTGTCAAACTGGGAGAGAATATCTAGGGGGTCCTGCAGGAGTCAGTCCTAAATCTGGGACTAGTCAATATCTTCATCAGTGACTTGGATAATGAAGTGGCAAGTATATTTATAACATTTGCAGATGACACCAAGCTGGGAGGGGTTGCAAGCACAAGGAGGACAGGATTAGAATTCAAAATGACCTTGAGAAATTGGACAATTAGTCTGAAAATAACAAGTTGAAATTCAATATAGTCAAGTGCAAAGTACTTCACTTAGGAAGGAAAAATCGAATGCACAACTACAAAATGGGAAATAACTGGCTCGGTGAGACTACTGCGAAAAGGATCTGGGAGTTATAGTGGATCACAAATTGAATACGAGACAGTAATATGATGCAGCTGTGAAAAAGGCTAATATTCTGGGGGTGTTAATGGGAGTGGTGTTTGTATGACATAAGAGATAACTGTCCTGCGTTACTTGGCACTGGTGAGGCCTCAGCTGGAGGACTGGGTCCAACTTTGGGTGTCACACTTTAGGAAAGATGTGGGTAATCTGGAGAGAATGCAGAGAGCAACAAAAATGATCCAAGGTTTAGAAAAGCTGGTCTATGAGGAAAGGTTAAAAAACTGGCCTTGTTTTGTCTTGCGAAAAGAGGACTGAGGGGGGACCTGATAAGCCTTAGATCTGTGAAGGGCTGTGATAAAGAGGATTATGATCAATTCTTCTCCACGTCCACTGAAGGGAGGACAAGAAGTAATGGGGCTTAATCTGCAGCAAGGCAGATTTAGTTTGAATATTAGGAAAAACTTTCTCACTCTGAGGGTAGAATAGGCCTCCAAGGGAGATCGTGGAATTCCCATCGGTTAAGAGCAGCTTGGACGAACCCCAGTCAGGGATGGGCTAGGTTTACTTCGGTCCTGCTTCAGCACAGGGGGCTGGACTCTGCGGGACCCCTTCCAGCCCCACGTTTCTGTGATTCTATAACAAGCCCAACATTAGTGAAGTTATACCAACAGCTCTGAAATAGTTGTGGTTCGAAGCATCTCACAGGGGAGTCCTACTCTAGTCTACATTACCCCTTTGGAGCTCTGCCTTTCATATTCAGCTTCCTGCAGAATTCCTAATATGAATCTGGGCTCCCCACTCCTCTCATGGGACCCCCAGTTCCCTTTCTGTCTGAGGGGGTTTTCTATCCGAGAGAGAACGTATCCGCTCACAAGCACATTAACATCCGCCTCCAGCTGCCGCTGGGGTGGAGCGCAGTTACTGTAGCAACACCATGTTATGTAATCCACCCAGTGTGACTGCAGGTGTGTGTGTGAGTGTGCGAGAGAGCTACTTTAAAAGTTCCATTAGGGCTTCTTTTTAATGATTACACTATGGTGACATGCTAGCGCTCTTAGGTGGGTCATGCGCTCGCTCATTGCAACACATTCACTGACAAAAGAGCTATTCAACAGCTTGAACAAGCACAACCAAGTAACAGAGAGAACCTGTACCCTAGATGCAAAGTTGCAGCCAAGCAGTGAGGTTGGGTGGGGTCTCGTTGTTGAGGGGAGGACCTGCTCGGGGAAAGGAGACTGAAAGAACCAGGTCTGAGGCCGCATTTGAACAGCTGGTAAAACTTCCAGGCAGTGAGATGAAGCCAGCTGTGGAATTGTGCCCACTGAGGAGGGCCGGGACATTTAATGAAAAGCAACACATTTCAAAGCTAGAAAAGGAAACACATGGACACAACTCACCAGTGGAACTCACTGCCACAAGGTACCATCAAGCCAAGAGCTCAGCCAGATTTCCAAAAGGAATGAGACATTTATATGGGTAATGAGAACATACACAATGGATCTGATTAAAAGAAATAGGGATATAAACCCTTTGTCTTAGAGCATGAACCAGTCACTAACTGATGGGGGCTCGAATGAAACAGGTTATTCCACAACTACCCACTCCTCAGTTCTTTGTATCTTTCTCTCAAGCAGCTGATGCTGGCCACTGGTAGAGACAGGATACTGGGCTAGATGGGTCACTGGTCTGGTCAGGTAATTCTGTGTTCCCATTGCTTGGCACATTTCAAATAAGACAGGACAATAAATGCCACTTGTCCATGTACTACAGGGAGTAAGGCTGCATTTACAGATGGATGGACTAGATCTAACAGGCCTCTTCTGTCATTAATTTCCATGATTATATGACACCCAGTCGCCATATGGGAGAGGCAGACACACGCTCGCTCACTCTGTAGATTTTAGGCCCTTAGAGGCTCTCCCTTTAAAATCCCATCTCCGCTCTGACAGCAGCAGGTAGTCTAAAATACATACTCAATCTTCCCTCTTTGGCATGTACTTAAATTAGAGGATACTCAAGAAAATAAGATTTCAGGTTAGTCTCATTAAGCCCCTCCAAATGATGTGGTATGAGGCAGAAATGTACCTGCTTGTGTCAGCTTGTTAAATGAGATTACCAGGAAATTTGCATGTTGCATCTCTCACGCAGATGGCTTCCCCACTAGGGTCCTAATACGCTGCCTGCTGTGTGCACTGCCTGGATATGCTGCTAAGAATCATTTATTTTTAAAAGAATTTTAACATGATTTTCTGAAATCTGATTTGTCCCTTTTGGGACCGTCCTAATGGGCTAGAGCGAAAGCAGTGGAGTGAACTGCTTTTTCTTGTGGATTTTCTTTCTGCACAGGGGGCATTTTATCTTGCAGCTAAGTTTTGGTTGGGAGCAAAATCCTGTCCCCTTTGGCAAGCTGGTATTTTATTGGGTTCTTATGGCCAGTAACTGTTTTGGTCTCTGGATTTCATGAGTTTACAGCGTTTTTTTTCTCCCCTGGGGCTTTTTGTTTGAAAACGTGCAAAGGATGTTAGATTTTTTTGTTTGTCTCTTTCTGAGGGCATCGGCAGGGAACAGCCCTGGGCGGGTCCTGCCAGGCAAAAATTCTCACCACTGCCCAAACTGTCAAGAAGTCTCATTCTGGCACTTTCACGGAAACCCAGCTCAGTTACCGCATCCATCGATCTTTTTTCAGTTAATTTGTCACATTAGTGGAATGATCACTCACTGTACGGGCACCCAAGGGTTAAACCAAACTGCTGATCCGAAGGAAGCCAAAGCTTTCCCCAGATACAATAACCACCCTGGGACCAGGGCCGCCCGGGGGGGGGGGGGGCGCAAGTGGGGCAATTTGCCCCAGGCCCTGGGCCCCACGGGGGGCCCCCACGAGAATTTGGTATTCTAGAGTATTGCAACTTTTTTTATGGAAGGGGCCCCCAAAATTGCTTTGCCCTGGGCCCCCTGAATCCTCTGGGCAGCCCTGCCTGGGACAGTCCTTGCCATCCAGTGGATGTACATAGTAGTGTAGAACCGGGGCTCCTGAGGGTCTGAAATACACAAGCCATTGAAACAAACAGAGGAAACTGGTCTATTTAAAGCTTTTTTGTGTGCTTTACTGAGCTGTACTGAAGTACAGAAATATGAACACCATAAACATTCTAGTGCACAGAGTCTTGTATCTCGGTGCTGTTTTAGTTCTTGTTTAGAGGATTTGGCTATTGTTCATTTGTTGAGGTCATAAACTATTAAAGAGCTAATGTTATTGGGGCCCTTTCATTTTCCAGACTTTCCTGAATTTCTAATGCTTCATAGCTGTCACCCAAGTGCCGTCTTAAAGAACAATGGGATGTGGGGAAAGATCAGCAAGGGTATGTGTAAGGGGAGCCACACTGGCTTCTGGAGGTTATTCCCACGGCTGCATTGTTGAAATAAGCGGAGGTCAGAAATAGCAGCTATGATTTATTATTGTTGTTGTTCAGTCCTGCCCATGTGCAGGGCACTGTACGAACTGCAGGGAGACATGGTCCCTGCCCTGGACAGCTTCCACACTAAGAGAGACGAACGGACACAGAGCAGAGAGGAAAGAGGAATGACAAACAAGACAAGTGGGCGGGTGGCAGCTGCCAGGATCCTGCTAATGCAAAGCGTTAATCACACATACATAAATAATAAAATGTGTGTGTGTGTACTCTCTCTCTCACACACACACACACACACACACACACACACACTCTCTCTCTCTCTCTCTCTCTCTGTCTAAAAGCTATGCTCTAGTTCAAACAAGAGTTATGGCTTTGAGTCAGGAATCACTGGGGCGGGTCCATGGCCTGTGCTGGATCACAGTGGTCCCTTCTGGCTTTAGACATCTATGAATCACTAAGCAGCTAGCAACCCACAGCCACCATATAACAGAGGAATAACAAGCTCCGGGGCTTATCCCAGCCCAAGTGATGAACGAGCACCAACTAGTCACAGCCCCGTCCCTGCTCAGATCAACAGCCCGAGGCGCACACAGCACCCAAAGGGCCCCACCTCGTGCAGCGGCTGAGTCACCATGAAGACAGGTTCCGTTCCGCAGCTCCACGGCCGCACACCAAACACTCAGTTATCGAGGGAAAGACCCACACGTGTTCATTCTTCAGAGGCACCCGCCGCTCCACCTCAGCAGCTGGAATGGCCGAACCACCAACGGAGCACAAAGCCTATTTGAATCACAGCCCAGCCATCAAGCTGGGAGCCCCGGCTAAGCAAGAGGGTTTACACTTACCGTGCTGCAGCTGCGCTTAGTGCGGACGCTACTTACGCCCACGGGGGAGCTTCTGCGGGCCGTGTGGGGACTCCACCTCCCGGAGAGGCGGGAGCAGCCCTTCCCGCGACACAGCGCGGTGTCTAACTGCATCGCTCAAGAGTGCGGAAGCAACGCCGTTAAACCGACATATGTTGGTAGTGTAGACAAAGCCTTAACGACTCTGATTTTAACGGTCCCAATTGAACACACACAATCTCTCACCCAGAGTGAGCGACTTAACCTTCTCAAGGGCAGAGCCTGTCCCCCCTTTGGTGCATGCTTCACCTGACGCGTGCTAGGCGGCCCGTTGAAGCCAATGTGACTGGCCAGCAGTCTGCCCCAACGCCCGCCGAAGTCACGGGTTTTAATCAGCTCTGGCTCAAGCCCTGCATGGGTCAAGCTAAGCGCCTGCGTAGACGTTTGCAGGATTGGGGCCCATCAGTTACTCCAATGGAAGGGACTCGCGCTGTACGGAGGTGGGCCTGGCTCATCAAAATACAGCCAGGGAATAACGAACAGCAATTTACTTCAGTGTCTTAGGAGTAATACAAGCAGATACATTAGCAATCAGATATAAAGCTGCTCTCTTGGCAGTTGGCAGCTATCGCATAGAGATGAAGGTACCATGGTGATGAACACACAAACGTCTGGAGAGAGACACAGCTATAGATCGTTGAGGCAGGAGAAAAAACGGTATGAGGGGGCACTGTTTGAAAGTCCGTGAAATCAAAGTGTTTAGCGTGGGTTTTTCCCATGCACCCCTGTGTGGGCGCAGACACCCCATGGCTTCTCAGGGGCCATGTGCTGCAAAGCCACTTGGGCGCCACTGAAAATCACGCCCTTACAATAGTTTTTCAAACATTTAAATTAGCCACCAACTTTTTGAAAAGGATTTACCTTGCGTCCTGCTGAGTCTCTAATGTCCAGCATTTCCCAGCCCCGACGCACATTTCCTCTGCTTTATTTTGCATCAAATGAGGGCGTCTGCTGGGGCAAAGGTATGTTGGCTGTGACCAGCCCAGTTCATCCAATGGAGCGTCTGATGCAGTGATGCTAACGTGTGTTGAAAGTTCCTGTTTCCCGATATTTTCGTATGCAGTGTCGCTGAATACTTTTACTTACTAACCTACACCAGTGTGGTATTGTGTTGGGGGGGAGGGGCTGCGCATGGCCATTCAACGATTCGGGCGCCGGGGCGCTAGCTGCTGCACAAATGGCTAGTAGGAAGAGAGTCCCGGCGGCAGAGAGCTTACAGCCATGTGGGTGAAACAAAGAGGGGGGCAGGGGCAAAGATGAGCAGGTTCTTCAACCCTGGCCTTTTCCTCTGATCTCCTGAGCTGCACGGCTTGTTCCTGTGACTGGGAATGTTGCATCATGATCACTATCGCAAACCCGCAAAATGTGCTGGGAGCCCAGCTGAGTCTGCCTCTGCCAGAGGGGCTGGTCTCACAAGTCCTCAGCGTAGCCCAGTGGTTACAGCAGAGGGCCTCAAAGCCAGAGCTCCTGGGTTCTCTCTCTCTCACTGGGCTGCGGGATCACGGACAAGTTACTTCCCTCGCTCTCTGCCTGGATTTTTCCCATCTTTACTACGTTACCTACCCTAATTAATGCTTGGACAGTGATTTTGAAAGGCACAGTATCATTATGAAGATGGTAGAAAGGAAAGTGGGGGGACCCCAAAAATATAAGCTGTACATTTCCTGGCTCAGTGTTCACAGGGGAGGGTAGAAACCCCCCTGGCTCCCACCAACGGAGAGATACAGAGCCAGTGACTCTAAGGCACCAGCTGGCAGCATATGCACCGTGAAGGCAGGGGTCACCTGCTGCCTTTGGTCCATCGCCCAGGTGCAAACACTGGGAAGCTGCATGCTTCACCCCTAGGGCTAAACACACCTAGATCCAAAGGCCTGAGACGTCAATGGAGTCGCTGATTTTTATCTGAGCACTTCCACTGTGGGCGCATCCGAAAACATCTGGACAAGTGGGGGGGTCTGTGACCTCTTCAGCCTTTGTCAGAGCTAAGCCCCTCTCCCCTTTCCAGCCCGCCCCAAAATCCAGCTGTGTTGGCATAGAAACGACAACGGGCCTGGCGTGGCGTCATCACAGCAGTTACACAACTCAATTAAATATAGACTAAAAGGGCTGCAGTGATTTCAAAAGAAGAGGGTGTTCAGGCCACGAGGGAGCGTGTGTGAAGAAAGCGTCTCCCCCACACAAGGCACCGGCTTCCGGGCAACTCCCAGAAGAGCGAGGGGAGGGGAGGGGATCATCATGACTTTTTAAAAAAGCCAGAGTACAGAGCCAAGGGCTGTTCAGAGGCACCAGTACCTCGTGGACAACTCTGAAGAACGTTCTATTTAAAGGCAAGGCTGCTTGCATAACGTCTGCTGTAATTCCCTCTCCCCCTCACAAACATTATTCCCAGGAACAAGATCTGTGCACCCGCAGAATTCACCTGCTCCCTGAGGCCCAGCATTGGGCGAGCTCCGTGGGGCGAAGACGGCGGCTGAAGCCAGGAAGGAATGGGCAGCAGCAAAGGCCCCTCTGGAACAAAGATTGTCTCTCCAGCAACTACAGGATGGAAAGGTGGCACTGTCTCCCAGCAGACCCACGCCATCCCTGCGTTCTGCCCGGGGTCAGATGATCTTTCCATTTCAAAACATGTCACGTTAAATGCTGTGGTGCTTGGATCCTGTGCTGATTGGCGCATTAGAAATACCACAGAGACTCACGTTCAACAGCTCGGCTAGAAATGACAAATCACCAGTCTCTGTAAATGTTAAGGGGCTACAAGGGAGACAAGACGGGTCAGGTAAGATAGGTTATTAGATCCCCCCTCTGTTGGTGAAAGAGACAAGCTTTCAAACTACACAGAGCTCATCACAGGTTATGGGGCTGCAAGTCACTCCCACTGTCCCCTTAGCTTGTGATGGGCATCTTTAAAACCACATTCTTTTGGTGGTCACAAACCTTTGCACTAACCCTGCTGTGCAGCATCCCGAGCGGGGAAGACGGCATCAAACATCCTGTGCAGTGAAGCTGCCAGGGCTGTGGTGCAGGGGAGGGGAAGAGTAGGGGGAGTGGGGAAGTCTCTAGGGATGCTTTGTGTGGGTGGTAGAGACAGTGGGAGCAGCATGAGCTGCTGGGTTTAAGAGGGATTTCATTAGTGACATGCACTGTTTCTTCAATGAATTTCTTTGAGGAGGAAAGATGCTTGAATGAAGAATCTGGCCAAGTAAAATCCAGCGGGAATGGATCCAAATCCAGACCCCCACTTCCCCCCCCCTTGCACGGTTGGACAAATAGTCACAGGAAAAGCCAGTTCAGCTGCGGGTCAAGAGCAGCCAAGACCTCCGGGCGTTCGATCCTCTGGGGCAGAGAACTGCACACGATGCCCTGGGCCAGAGTCCCACTGGAGGAGGCAGCTGGGAGCCCCCAGCACCAGCCTCTTGGTTCAGTCAGTGGAGTAGGTGTAACTCCCAAACCACCCCCGGCGGGGTGGAGAATCGCATCAAGCCCCACGCGCTATGCTGCATCCCATTACCCCAGTCCGCGGGTGCTGCTCTCTATCCCTCCAAGGGCCGGGGGTTGCAGGGCACGTGCCTGGTTTTAAAGGCACCGCATTACCAGGCCCCGAACATCTGTTCAAAGTGGTGGAGCCGCTACTGGCTACAGCCTTCTTCGCGGTTTCAGGACCGCCCGCGAGGGAGGCCCAGCAAGTGTCTGAGCAGGGAACGTGATAACCACGCGGCCGTCCAGCCAGGCCCCACTGCTATTAATGAAAGTCGGAACTAACCCACAGCTCAGCCTTCCGGCAGCCCCGTTTCCTCACCTGGTTCATTCTTACCGAGGGCCCCTGACAAAGAGCTCGTTTTCATGGCAAAACTGGAACCATGGAAGGGGGAACTTCCACCCCCACACCCCCATTCTGCCATGCTGGAATCACCCCGGTTGCAGACCAGGCACCTGCCCGCACCCCTCCTCCTTCGCCAGACTCTGACTGGCCCAGGGACACCGGAGGCTGTTTTACACTTTGAGCAGCTCTCAGCCCAGCGCCTCCCCTCCACCACTACAGGGGGTGAAGACAGTCACAGCCGGCTGAAGCGACGGGTTTACACCGGATTTACTCTTCTCAGCCTTCATTCTAGCTGCCAGTAGCAACTATGGTTTAGTATACACCGTGCACCACATCCACACGCTCCCAGCTCTCCCTCTCCATTTTACCTGGCTGCAGTTTGCACCCAAGCCACACCGCAGTCTTGGCAATAGTACCGTAACTTGTCAACAAAATTCTGCTCCTCAGATCCACCCAGCTGGGGTTGCTCTGTGCTACAGGAGTGCAGGTTCTGGCCCTTCCTTTCCCAGCTCTCCCCCAGCTGTAGGGAGGAGGGCTGGGTGGGAGATGGAAGGCCCCCCTCAGTCACTCAAAACACATTTATCATGACAATCGGATTACGGAAGCTGAACTGGGTGAAACCATTAGAAATGCTTTATTGTTATAACACACCACAGAGGTCACGCACCCCTCCTGGCTTTTCCTCCCAAGGAGACACGCAGCACGAGCTGTTGGATACAGGGATTAAAACAGGAAAGGGTCGGCAGAGCAGAAAGTGGTCATTTCACTGTCTTGACCAATGCAGCATGCTGCATTAACCCCTTCAGTGCTGACCCAACTGCCTGTCTGGGATATGAACCCAAAAAAGGATCATGAGCAAAAGACCACGGAGGATAGCAGAACATTTAGGTCCCTGCCTGGCACTTCAGTGCACCTGACACTTCAAGAGTGCTAATTCCCCTAAGCCTGGCTTGCAAGGCCTTTATTAGCACGACATTCACTAAAGCCCAGAGGCCGAGCAGAAGCGCATTTCCATCTCTCCTCTGACACGGTGATAAGCGATAGCCCTGCCTGAGGGAGCGTGCGCACCATCGGAAAGGCCTTGCACTCTTCTCCATTGCCACAGTCCAGCATCTACTCCGACTGGCCAGAATGAGTCAGCTACGGTGAAACGAGAGTAGCCACAGAGGGCACTAGTGAGAGATTAAATACATAAAGAATGTGTTCTTCCAAAAAATCCACCCACACACTGAGCTTGTGAGGACAGAGCTCCCTCTGGTGGAGAAACGTGCATAGTGCAGAGACAAGGTGTGTGAGGGTCTTTTAGTGCAGTGGGTCTCAACCTGTGCTCTGCGGACCCCTAAGGGGTCCATGGACAACGTCTAAGGGGACTGCAAAAGAGACTGAAAACGTACTGAACAGAATTCAACTATAGATTTCCAAGGGGGTCTGCACCCCATTAAAACAATGTTAGGGGTCCCCAAATGAAAGGAGAGAACCCCGGTTTTATTGGACCAGATCTGGTGGTGAGAAAGAGACGCTTTCAAGCTTACACTGAGCTGTTCTTCAGGTCTGGGAAAGGTACTCTGAGTATCACGGCTATATACAAGGTGGAACAGATAACCGCTGATGCTAAACATATCATAAGAGACAACTCAGAGTGACCTGGCCTGTTAACACCTTTGCAGTAATACTATTGAATGGTCTCTCACAACATATGTTAACTGCTTATGCTAAATCATCTCTTCCACCTTGGACTTAGCTGTGACCCTCAGAGTACCGCTCCCAGACCTTAACAAGAGCACTGTCTGGCTCAAAACCATCTCTCTCACCACCAGAAGTTGGTCCGATAAAAGATTCCCTCACCAACCTTGTCTCTCTCATATCCTGGGACCAACACGGTGACAACCACCCTGGAAACATGCATACTGCATGACATTCAAAGGCCTGAACTGGCAACAAAGTCTACTTTTAAAATAAATGGGGGTGGGGGGAATAAAGAGCTGACTCACCTGCTTTAGCTCTTGCCTGTCAAAGCCAGGCTTAAGGGCCAGTTCCCTGGTAGCTCCAAAGAGGACTAAGATGACACACACAGAAAGGGGAACATGTTAGCCCTGATCTGTTGGTTCCAGAAAGAGCTGGGTTAAATCACACTGAACAGCAGTGCCACTTTCACCGTGAAAAGCAGAGTCCCCCGGAGGGCTCGAGCTGCTGTGAGGGTGAGGGGTCTCGCAGCACCCATTTGTGCCTCGGCTTTGCTGGAAAACACAAATAGGGATCCACTGCTAAAAGCCTAAAAATATCAAGTTCCAAGGGGCCTGCCACCTAGAGGACTCTCCCATCTCTTGCAGGAGTGAGACAGCTCAGAGCCCAGCCCTTGGAGTTCCCCACACACAGAATCCAGGAAAACAAGATTTTAAAGGAGTACTTTTGCTGTTGGCCCTTCGCTACTGGAAAGCGGCACAGTCCCTGGGAATATTTATTATCTAGCACCAAGTCGCAAATTCCCCCAGAAGCATTCACCTAGCAGCACCCAAAGAGCTCTCTGACATCCCACTGCCCCATTGCAGAGAGAGTGGACTGAAGGGGGTCTTCAAGCAAGGGACACGATGCCAAGCACTGTTGGCGGCAGGCCCTGCTCAGGCTGACAAGGCGAGGTTGCAGACGTCCAGCAGAGCATGCTGGTTTCCAAGCACAGAGAAACCCAGGTGCCACCTACCAGCCCAGGGACAGTTTCTGTGAACACAAGGTCAGTTCAGGACAGAGAGTAAGCACCATTCAGGCGTTGCAGCCTGGGCCCCAGGTTTCTGTCTGATTCATCAGCCAACCTGTCCTGTCTCCTTCTGCACCATGGGGAAGTGCAGAGCCGTCCTCTGCAGCTCAGTGGAGTCCCACATTGAGCTCCTTTTTGCAGACGTGGAACATAAAAGTACCCAGGGTCTTTGTGGGGATAATTTAAGAAACCACACACTTTGTTCCCAGGTACGGAATCAATCACCTGTTCATACGCACTCACGCGTTCCACCCCCCTCCCCCCACACACGTGACACACAATGGGGAGTGCGGATATCTGAAAGCAGAAGCCATTTCAATCCATCTGCATCTTGCAAAGGTGAGTCCACCTCTGGGGGGGGGAGCAGAGCAGTCGGGGGACAGCTTTTGAGCAGGATCCTAAGCCAGTGAGTCCCTGTTCTAGTTTTAAGAGGCTCATCAGATTCCTAGAACTTACGTTCTGCTCGGTCACACCTAGCACCATAGGTTTCCGCAGGCAAACGGGCAACAGTGCGAGAGCGGAATAAGACATTCTGACTCGTGCCCTGGGAGGAGACTTGGCCTTTTCCATCTCACTGCAGGGCAACTTTTCTCTCACGAGTGCTGTTGCGGCCTATTGTAAATCAGGCCAATTGGCCTGTCGAGAGCACAGAGATCCCAGCCCAGAAGAGTGCTGGCCTCCCAGATAAGCAAGTTTTAAAATAAGATTCAATGGGAGGAAGTTCTCTGCTAGCAGCCTCACCACACCCACTTTTGTGCCGGGCCCAGCGTCATAACAGCTTCACTACACCTCACGCAAGGGTGCTTGAGCTGCAAGAGATTTGAAGTAGTAAAACTTTTCTCCTCATCCCTCCGGGCTTCTCCTTCAGCAGAGAGGCTGTCACTACCCACAACGTCACTGCCTGCAGGAGGTCAGAAGTGATGCTTGTGCTCAACTTGGCTGCATGCTGCCCATGCCCTGAGAGCGAGCGCTCAGATCCCAGTGCCAAGCCAGACAGTCTGATTTAGACACTGGAGCCCCAGCCAGTCAAGGAAGAGCAGAGGGACACAGAGGATCACAGCCAAAGGGAAGGTCTGATGGGTTCCTAGCAGTGCCGTGTAACATAGTGACTATGAAAACCATTTTTCACCCTCCAGTGTTCCAAGACCAGCACATGGGCTTCTAACAGATCAGTAATGGCAGCACTGGTTGCACAGGCAGATTTGCACTTGAAAGCAGCCTGTCGAAAGCATTTGGCTTTGGAAGTTTTAAAGTCACTGTTTAATCCAGAGACAGCGCAGCTGAGTGAGTTTAGAATTTAAATTACAAAAAGAAAGCACTAGAAAATAATCTTGATACAAGAGCGATAATCTGCTGCGATTCCCTGCCCTGCGCAGGAAACCTCACTCCAGCACATTCGCCCAGCGCAGCTGGGATGCTACGGAGGCGTATCCTGTTCCCAGAGCATGCTGGGATTCCAAACGGTCCATGATGGAAGTATTTGGGGTTGTCCCCAGGAGTGGAATTAAGATGCTGCCACCAGTTCTGGCTTGGCCTTGATCTTGACAGGTGATGCTTCTGTGGAAGAAAGTTCAGAATAAGAGAAGATAGAGAGTCAAGTCCTGCGAGAGAAACAGGACTCCTCTCTCGTGTCTCTGCAAGGGAGGAGCACTCCAGCAGCACCTGGGAAATCTACTGAACGATACACCAAGAGCAATTCTATTTATCCAGCATCTCCCTCTGCCCCACATATTGCTCAAGCAGTTAAAATACAATCTTAACAAATACTGGCTACAGTCTAGAAACCGGAGCAGGAAAGACCAGTGCACTGCATCATACAACAAGGTCAAAGCAAGCAGTTTCTGCAGGGCACTGGCTAGAGAT
Organism: Trachemys scripta elegans; assembly: GCF_013100865.1. Taxonomy (NCBI): domain Eukaryota; kingdom Metazoa; phylum Chordata; order Testudines; family Emydidae; genus Trachemys; species Trachemys scripta. The sequence goes on from NC_048311.1 coordinate 32,851,448, forward strand.
CTCCCTCCTCTGTGTGTTACGACAACATGCATCCTCACAGGGACTGAGCTGGCCCTCTCCAAGTAGAGCTCACGTTAGGGTGTGGCCAGCCTGCTATTGATTGACAGCCTGGACTGACTGACCCTTGTTTACTGTCCAGCTGTCATAGCCAAAACCAGACGTCCTGCGGCTTTTACTGCTCCTGGCTCCTACAATCAGGAGGCTGGATTCCTCTCCTACAGCGAGGGGAGACTCAGCTCCACAAACCCAGCGTGAGTCCAGCCCCATTTCATCATTCTCCCCCAGGGCAGGGGTTCTTTGAAGCTCTTCCGGCAAGGACAAAGCCCCATTTCCCTGGGGCCAGACTTTAACTCCTTCCTCCCCAAAGCCAGGCTAAGGCCCAGGAGTGTCACAATTCACCTGCCCTTGCATTCTGGCTCATCATCTACTCCGTGTGCTATCTGCACAACCCCTACAGCGCAGTCTCCTGCACTGGATGCTCAGGGGTGAGGCAGCACATAGGCCCCTTCTGGAGGCAAGAAGCGTCACCTCTGCAGAACCCAGGCCCCAGGGGTCCTAGAGTTCTGAGAGACACGGGGCTCATCAGACAGCGATGGGCCTAGTTTATGACCCTAAAAAGAGCAGCAATTGGATTGGAACTGGAGCCCCGCTAGCAGCAGCACACTGTGATAGCAGCCGAGCTGGGAGGGATCCCAACCGTTTCTGGTATCAGACTCCCAAGCCTGACCCACGTTCTGGGGGAGAAACACAACAAGTTCTCTAGGGGTGAGCTTAGCACGCTAACAAGTGTTCTGCATTGTGCTGTGCCAGGAAGCCTCCCTGCCCGTGAGAAATGTCACTTGGGATGGCCTGGTTTACCAGAGGGTAGGAGCGCTAGACCACTATGCAGATTACGAGACGCACTGCTGAACAACATGAGAGGCTGGACGGAGGCTGGGCCGTGGGGGTGCTGAAGGTCCAGGATAAGCTGCAATTGTCAGAAGAAGCTTGCATAGAACTGCACCAGGCACCGTTCAGCCGCTCACATTGAGAAACGCTACATCCACCGCAAACAAGGGGCCCAACTTGCCGTTAGACCCCTGAGAAGATGCAGGAGAAGCAGGAAGTCGTGCGATCAAATAAAGAGACTCTACCTGGGGTCTTTTCCGGGAGTGGCTCAGCGGGAACTTCAGGGAGCTCGAGCTGTTCCTGAAAGCACATTCAACATGTCACGTCTCACTCAGCCCACATGCTGCTGGGTTGGCACAGAGCTCCTTTCAGGCTTCTGCACTGAGCTGGTTTGGAAACTATATGAACAGGTGCTTCTGCCTGCAAAAAGGCATCTTCCCCCAGAACTGCAGGAGACGCCGCTGCTTAGAGCTGCTAGTTTCAGTGCTCTCCAGCGGACCAGGGCATGGCCTGGCTTTGTAAAATGATGTTTATTATGAACACAGATTAGCCATGAGTTTCCTCCTGGCAGGGCTGGCTGCAGATTCCCACCATCACAACCCCACTGGACGGAAGGTTTCCGGTGGTAAAGCCAGACAACCTCAAGACTGGAGTTTGGAACAGCCATTGACTCCATAAAGGGTAGAGGGATAGAGAACAGAGGTGAAAGTGAGACAGCGAAGCCCGTCTGGAACAGGCAAGGTCTTAGTCAAGTACAGTGGGACAGCCGTCCAGTGAAGGCAGTGCCCCGATCCCCAGGATTACGGTCTGTAATAACAGTGTAAATAAAAAACCAACCTCACAAACATTCAATGTGGTTTAAGTGTCTCCTGAGTACAGAGCATCTGGCTGGCTCCTTAGATGACACATAGATCAAACACATGCAGCTATAATTAGGATATCCAGCAGAATTAAATCAACTGCCATCTCTACAGGGGAAACAACCCCTTCCCTGATGAAAGACTACCACTTGGAAATGTGGACTAAAAGTAATTACCAGAGCAAGAAATTAAGGCTCACCTGAGTAATGGCATTTAATTCTTCTAAAATGGCATCTTCATCTTCTTCGGTGAAGCTGCCGGCCAACATTTCATCGATTTGCTGTGCGGGAGAGAGACGGATGTGCCAATGAACACCAAAGCACGACAGCTCGGCTGCTTACAGCACCGAACACACACACAAAACAGGGCATGTGATAAGGGGACCCCATGACACAGACAGTTATTGCTCTGGTTTTTTGCTGCGGGAATCCTAAATTCAAACCTTAATTTGGTCACCTCTGAAATGCGTTTTGGCGATCTCAGCCTAGCTGGTAGCAAGGAGCAGAGTCCACGGCATGATTGGTCATCTCTGCTCAGGACGGCATGTGTGTGCTAGACGTACCTTTTGATATTCCACAGCATCTTGGGTTTCATCTATTATTCTTTCCACTTCTTCTACTGACATGACCTAGGAGGAGAAAGCCAAAATCCTCACACCAGGGCTGCAGAACAGATGTGAACACCCATAACTCTGCCTCACCCAGAGCTCTCTGGGTCAACCTTACCTCATGCATTTTATTCAGACATTCATTGCCAATTTTCAGGCCTTCAATCACCTTCATTTCAATCTGGGTGAATTCAATATCCTGGACCTAGGGTAAGAACAGGAGTCACCGCTGAGTCGAGAGCGCTCACCCCCCCATCCATGGGCAGTACAGAAACAGACCAGGCGGCTCAGGCAGCTGGAATATGGAGCCTTTTACTTAGCGGTTATTGGTTCAAATCCACCCCAGGTCAGTAATAACGAGCAGCAGTAACCATCTGATTGCTGGTCCAGGGCCTGTGCGAAATGAATTCCTTAGCTCAGGTGGCTGCATCGACACCACCACTGAAGTGGGCAGTAGCTGGCTCTCTTGGTGGCAATCTTAGCAGAGGCCTAAGTCTAAACTGGCCCTGAAGCTGAACTCCACCCACTTCTAGAAACCGTCTCTTTAAAATGGAGGGGAGGCTTCCATTGCTGCACCAGACCAAGGCTTTACTTACTGACGAGGCACAGAGTTACGGCCCCGTCTACATTACAAACTGGACCTAGTTCCTAACTAGGTTAGGAGATAATCACGGTGTAGCCAGTTCCATGAAATGTTTGTACTACTAGCCTAGCATTAAGTGCCATGACTGTTAGGGCAATTAGCTGTAATTACACACAGGCAAAATGGAGCCGGCACCCTGAATAGCTGCGCACAATAAGCCCTTCCCTGGGATCCGTTGGTTCTTGCATACCATGCGTTCCAGGTTGCTGATTTGGTTTTCTGTTTTATCTAGCAGCTGCTCTTGGTAGCGCTTCTTCTTTAGCAATAACTTGGCTTTTCTGAACGAATAAAAGAGCAGAAAGAAATCTCAAACAAGGGAGACTAAAAAGATCACACCAATGCTACATTACAGCTTTTCTGAGGTGTTCCTGTAAAATGTACACGGCAAGTGCAACGGCGGAACAACTCCCATCAGGAAGGAGGTAATAAAAAGGGGCAGATCAGTCAAACATTTAGTCAAGAGATTTCTTTTAAGGAAAGATTAAGCCAGTGACCAATAGATAGTTCTGTGGTAATTCCATAGCATTGGAGTGGGGAGAAAACCTAATGGCGAATTGGAATGAGTGGTTAGTCATCCGCAGAGCCAGAAAACATAACTAAATATGGTGTAACGTTTCTGGCATCAATTCAAATTGTTGCGTGCTCTGAAGTCCACGTCTTTCACTAATGGGGAAGAGGATGGTGCAGCTTACAGAGGATTAACATGGATCACGTTAAATTCATATCCACACAACAGAGACTTTAGCGGTCTTCACATGCACCACCCAGAAGCAGCACTCAGTGATGACCTGAAATACTGTTTTTTCTGTCCTTCCATTGCTCAGATCCCCAGCCCTTTCCCCTGTGCCTTTCTCCCACCGTGGCTGTCGCTGGTCTGCCAGCTGGGCACCATCTGCTCCTGCCATTCACTTTCTATCCAGTGTTTCCTGCCTTGGATTTGGTAAATCTTTGGCATTAAAATGTTTTTTTAAAGTGAAAAGCAATCTGTCCCAGGAGAAGCCTTGTGGAGAAGCCATAGTTGTCATGGGGTGGGGAGGGCCCAGCAGGCCTGGCTGTTGCCTTCACTCCTGATCAATAACTAACACTTTCTACCCATCCCTCCCCTGAAAAAATCTGGGGTTTCCTTACCTACTCCAGGCCCAAACAGATTAGCAGGAATTTACACGTGACCCCAGATATTTTCAGAAAAAACAGTATTTCAGGTCATCACTGGAAGCCGGGCAGACCTCTTCCCATGTATTTTGCTCTGGAGAACGTCTCTTTGGTTTGTTATTAGGCCTAATGAGATGGGACCAACAAATTCCAGACAGAGCCACCAGGGAGAGTATCAGCTCTGTTAGGGAGTGTTCACTGATCAATTAAACTTGTACTGTGTGCATAGCTATGTTATAATTAAGCATGAAGATTTACTGAGCATTTCTGGGAATTCTAAAACACTTCAGGGCTGGGAGGAAGCATCCTAAGATGTGAGCCTAATGGCCAACCGACTAACTAGAAAAGCACAATGAAAGGAGACACGTGTATTGCTGTTCTAAAATACAACTCAAAAGGACGTTGTTAACTAAACAGCACATTAGATTGGGTTGCACACTCTTTGGGAGAGTACCAAAAAACCCCCAAAAACCCACAACTGGGCTCTGATCCTGATTGGGGCCTTTGAATGCTATCACATTACATACAAGTGTTTATATATATATAAAATATGCATGCTGTATGCCAGTTCCTTTACCAGTTATCCAAAATACCCGATTATTAACAATGAAAGAATTCTCAAAAACTACTCACAAGTCACTGATTGTGCTGTTTATTTTCAGCATCTCTCCCAGTTTGGACAAAGAAAATAATTAATATAGTTTCCCTTGGGGGATCTTAGTAGTGCAATGTCTGGGTTTCAAACACTGCAGAGGACTGTTTATTTGTATTATGGTAGCAACCAGAGAACTCAGGTCAAGGCCGCATTGAGCTAGGCACTCAAAATATAATTTCCATTGGTTTTTAAATTGTGTTCATATTTCTACTGATGTGAGCTTCTATAAAAGACTGTCCTTATAAAATTTAAATCTAAAGGGCAAATTTAAGGCAACAACATCACTTGAAATCGGGTCATAGTCAGCCCTCTGCAGTGACTTGGCACTGTTGATGATATGGATATGGAAGTTAGGAAGTTCTAGTTGGGACCAAAGCCCAAAGGCACCAATTCCTTCTGTCCAGAGTACAGATTCTGCTCTCCAAAGCCTGCCTGGAATTCTCTCCATAGGCAGATGAATCTGGATAAGTGTCGTGGCTTTATAATTAAACACAAGCTGAGCCATGCTTCCCAAATTGATTTTTTGCATAAATTGTTTTGAAGGATTTAAGCCAAAGAATTAATTTTGTAATCTTGTCAGCAAAATAAAAAAAACCACAACCTTTGTTTCTTAAAGGACAGAGAGATTGCCGTGAAATCTATTCCAGCTCATGTTTTGGTTAAGAATTTTCCTCTGCAGAGCAAGCCAGCAGTAAAGCTCAGTGAAAAGAGGTATTTCTGGCCAGGGATGCCCAATTTTGCCGAACCCTGGACTGTGTTGCTAACATGTCTGGAGCCTGCAGAACCCGTGTAATTTGTAGAAAAAGGAAATCACTACTTTAGCCCATGGGAACTACAGGTCCTAGCAGGGACTGGTGCACCCAAGTGCCCACACAAATCAAATTATAGCATTAGCAGATTGAAGAGGATGACCACAGTCTATTTTTGCAAACCCTCTGGGAGACTCAGGCAAAGGCCTTCCAAGCTCAGCACACAGGCTCACTCTGAATCCTCCTTTTTAACCTCACTTCGTCTACAGAAAGAAGCCTGACGTACGTATCCCATTAACTCATTTCTATTCTATGTTTCAATAACATTTCCTGGTAACTTTACTCCAGATGTTTGAAACAACAAAGATCCTTTTGTATCGCAAAGACACGGTCTTCTCTGCCATCTCCGGCCGTCACATTCCGACACTGATCAGACGCTGCAGTGCCTCACTTACTCTTTCTTGCCATCTCTCAGCAGCTGCCGGGCTACAGATCTCTCTCTTTCCAGATTCAGAGTGATCCGTTTCTGATACTGCTTCAGTTTATCCCGCTGCTGTTTCAGTTGCTAATGGAGAAAAGGAATAAAAACAGCATTCAGTTAAAAGACAAGCTTTGGAAGCTTAACTGTACAACTGCTGTTTAACGGTCCAGGTCAGGCACACCCACTGCCCATTACATCTGTCCAGAGAAGTCCTGATTTTCTAATCGTTTCAGTGCCTAGTTCCTAGAAGACAACAGCACAGCAGGCAGCTAAAGTGGTTAAATGCCAAAAGTTAACCCTCAAACTGTTGTCTCCTCCTTGCTTTGTGACTTCACGCTCCTCAAAAGGCAAAATGTTTGCAACAGTGGCTCCCAAGACAGAAACACCTGTAGAGCTCTGTGGATTTTTTTACCCCCTTGGCAGCCAGCGGAAACTATGTTCTTCCGGAATGTTACACAAGTAAGTGCTGTCGGGATGTTCCCGGACAGTCAGACACACACAGGTGTGCTCAGCGTGAGCCGGAGTTTCCTGTACATTGTACACGTGGTAGGAAAAACAGAAGAGAGCAGCTACATACATGTCCCTCTTAACATACATGTAATAGTCCCTGAAGGTCCCAGGACCCAGCACACAATGCACCATCTTGAGCCGAGCATAATGAGGTGTGGATCAAGATGGAGAATCGTAGGTAACTTTAGTGATCCTACTTCAATGCTAAGGCCCAGATTGTGCAATTAACTCAGTGGGGGAGCCCGGCCTGGTGCCCTACTGCAGTCCCCAGGGCTGCCCCTGTGGTGGGGCTGATGCCCCGTGGGTGTATTTGGGAGGGGCCTGGTGCCCCACTGCGGTCCCAGGGGTGTATTGGGGGGCCCAGCCTGGCACCCCACTGCAGCCCCCAGGGGGTTATTTAGGCGAGAGCACTGTGGGGGCCCGGCCTGGCGCCCCAAGGGTAAATAGAGGGGGGTGTATGGGGGGGCCTGGGGGTGTATGGGGTGGACCCGGCCTGGCGCCCCGCTGCGGCCCCGGGGGTGTATTCGGGGGGTGCATGCGGGGGGTCCCGGGGGTGTATTCGGGGGGTCCCGGGGGTGGATTCGGGGGGTGTATGGGGTGGACCCGGCCTGGCGCCCCGCTGCGGCCCCGGGGGTGTATTCGGGGGGTGCATGCGGGGGGTCCCGGGGG